>NW_026870936.1:600000-761645 GCF_033118175.1 Dama dama
AGCTTTTCATATTTTTCACACCTTTTCAGGCTCTTCATGTTTTTGAACACCGCTTCATGCTAATCCTATTTTTCAAACCATATCATGTTCCTCATATTTTTCACACCATTTTAAGCTCTTCATAGTTTCACATCTTTTCAGGCTCTTCATGTTTTTGAACACCGCTTCATGCTCCTCCTATTTTTCAGACCGTTTCATGCTCCTCACATTTCACACCTTTTGAAGCTCTTCATATTTTTCACACCTTTTCAGGCTCTTCATATTTTTAAACACCACTTCATGCTTCTCCTATTTTTCAGCCCATTTCATGCTCCTCATGTATTTCACACCTTTTGAAGCTCTTCATATTTTTCACAGCTTTTCAGGCTCTTCATGTTTTTCCACAGCACTTCATGCTTCTCTTATTTTTCAGCCCGTTTCATGCTCCTCATGTATTTCACACCTTTTGAAGCTCTTCATATTTTTCACACCTTTTCAGGCTCTTCATGTTTTAGATCACCGTTTCATGCTCCTCCTATTTATCAGACCGTTTCATGCTCCTCATTTTTTGACACCTTTTGAAGCTCTTTATATTTTTCACAGTTTTTCAGGCTCTTCATGAATTTCAACACCGTTTCATGTTATTCCTATTTTTCAGACCATTTAATGCTCATCTCATTTTTGAAACCTTTTGAAGCTTTTCATATTTTTCACAACTTTTCAGGCTCTTCATGTTTTTGAACACCGCTTCATGCTCCTCCTATTTTTCAGAGAGTTTCATGCTCCTCATGTATTTCACAGCTTTTGAAGCTATTCATATTTTACACACCTTTTCAGGCTCTTCATGTATTTGATCACCGTTTCATGCTCCTCCTATTTTTCAGACCGTTTCATGCTCCTCATATTTATGACAACTTTTGAAACTCTTCCTATTTTTCACACCTTTTCAGGCTCTTCATGTTTTTCGACACAGCTTCATGCTCCTCCTATTTTTCAGACCGTTTCATTCTCCACATATTTTTGACACCTTTTGAAGCTCTTCATATATTTCACACCTTTTCAGTCTCTTCTTTTTTTTCAACACCACTTCATGCTCCTCCTATTTTTCAGACCGTTTCATGCTCTTCTCAATTTTGACACCTTTTGAAGCTCTTCATATTTTTCACACATTTTCAGGCTCTACATGTTTTTGAACACTGCTTCATGCTCCTCCTATTTTTCAGAGAGTTTCATGCTCCTCATGTATTTCACACCTTTTGAAGCTCTTCATATTTTTCACACCTTTTCAGGCTCTTCATGTTTTTGATCAACGTTTCATGCTCCTCCTATTTTTCAGACCGTTTCATGCTCCTCATATTTATGACACCTTTTGAAACTCTTCCTATTTTTCACACCTTTTCATGCTCTTCATGTTTCTAAAAACCGCTTCATGATCCTCCTATTTCAGACCGTTTCATTCTCCTCATATATTTCACACCTTTTGAAGCTCTTCATATTTTTCACACCTTTTCATGCTCTTCATGTTTCTGAAAACCGCTTCATGATGCTCCTATTTTTCAGACCGTTTCATTCTCCTCATATATTTCACACCTTTTGAAGCTCTTCATATTTTTCACACCTTTTCAGGCTCTTCATGTTTTTGAACACTGCTTCATGCTCCTCGTATTTTTCAGATCATTTCATGCTCCTCATATTTTTGACACTTTTTGAGCTCTTCATATTTTTCACACCTTTTCAGGATCTTCATGTTTTTGAACACCGCTTCATGATCCTCCTGTTTTTCAGACCGTTTCATGCTCTTCATATATTTGAAACATTTTGAAGCTCTTCATATTTTTCACACCTTTTCAGGCTCTTCAAGTTTTTCACCACCACTTCATGCTCCTCCTATTTTTCAGACCGTTTCATGCTCATCTCATTTTTGTCACGTTTGAAGCTCTTCATATTTTTCACACCTTTTGAAGCTCTTCATATTTTTCACACGTTTTCAGGCTCTTCATGTTTTTCAAAACCGTTTCATGCTGCTTCTATTTTTCAGACCGTTTCATGCTCCTCATATTTTTGACACATTTTGAAGCTCTTCATATTTTTCACACCTTTTCAGGCTCTTCATATTTTTGAACACCATTTCAGGCTTCTCCAATTTTTCAGACCGTTTCATGCTCCTCATATTTTTGACACCTTTTGAAGCTCTTCATATTTTTCACACCTTTTCAGGCTCTTCATATTTTTGAACACAGCTTCATGCTCCTCCTATTTTTCATACCGTTTCATGCTCCTCATATTTTTGACACTTTTTGAAGCTTTTCATATTTTTCACATCTTTTCAGGCTCTTCATGTTTTTCAACACCATTTCATGATCCTCCTATTTTTCAGACCGTTTCATGCTCATCTCATTTTTGACACCTTTTGAAGCTTTTCATATTTTTCACACATTTTCATGCTCTTCATATTTTTCCACACCACTTCATGCTTCTCCTATTTTTCAGCCCGTTTCATGCTCCTCATGTATTTCACAGCTTTTGAAGCTCTTCATATTTTTCACACCTTTTCAGGCTCTTCATGTTTTTCCACAGCACTTCATGCTTCTCTTATTTTTCAGCCCGTTTCATGCTCTTCATGTATTTCACACCTTTTGAAGCTCTTCATATTTTTCACACCTTTTCAGGCTCTTCATGTTTTTGGTCACCGTTTCATGCTCCTCCTATTTTTCAGACCGTTTCATGCTCCTCATATTTTTGACACCTTTTGAAGCTCTTCATATTTTTCACACCTTTTCAGGCTCTTCTTGTTTTTGAACACCGCTTCATGATCCTCCTGATTTTCAGACCGTTTCATGCTCTTCATATTTTTGAAACATTTTGAAGCTCTTCATATTTTTCACACCTTTTCAGGCTCTTCATGTTTTTCACCACCACTTCATGCTCCTCCTATTTTTCAGACCGTTTCATGCTCATCTCAATTTGTCACCTTTGAAGCTCTTTATATTTTTCACACCTTTTGAAGCTCTTCATATTTTTCACACGTTTTCAGGCTCTTCATGTGTTTCAACACCGTTTCATGCTGCTTCTATTTTTCAGACCGTTTCATGCTCCTCATATTTTTCACACCTTTTGAAGCTCTTCATATTTTTCACACCTTTTCAGGCTCTTCATGTTTTTGAACACAGCTTCATG
This sequence comes from Dama dama, assembly GCF_033118175.1. Lineage (NCBI taxonomy): Eukaryota > Metazoa > Chordata > Mammalia > Artiodactyla > Cervidae > Dama > Dama dama. Next base: position 603,157 of record NW_026870936.1, read on the forward strand.
CTCCACCTATTTATCAGACCGTTTCATGCTCCTCATATTTTTGACACCTTTTGCAGCTCTTTATATTTTTCACACTATGTCAGGCTCTTCATGATTTTCAACACCGTTTCATGTTATTCCTATTTTTCAGACCGTTTAATGCTCATCTCATTTTTGACACCTTTTGAAGCTTTTCATATTTTTCACAACTTTTCATGCTCTTCACGTTTTTGAACACCGCTTCATGCTCCTCCTATTTTTCAGAGAGTTTCATGCTCCTCATGTATTTCACACCTTTTGAAGCTCTTCATATTTTCCAAACCTTTTCAGGCTCTTCATGTGTTTGATCACCGTTTCATGCTCCTTCTATTTTTCAGATCGTTTCATGCTCCTCATATTTTTGACACTTGTTGAGCTCTTCATATTTTTCAAATCTTTTCAGGCTCTTCATGTTTTTCGACACAGCTTCATGCTCCTCCTATTTTTCAGAGAGTTTCATGCTCCTCATGTATTTCACACCTTTTGAAGCTCTTCATATTTTTCACACCTTTTCATGCTCTTCATGTTTCTGAAAACTGCTTCATGATCCTCCTATTTTTCAGACCGTTTCATTCTCCTCATATATTTCACACCTTTTGAAGCTCTTCATATTTTTCACACCTTTTCAGGCTCTTCATGTTTTTGAACACTGCTTCATGCTCCTCGTATTTTTCAGATCGTTTCAAGCTCCTCATATTTTTGACACTTTTTGAGCTCTTCATATTTTTCACACGTTTTCAGGATCTTCATGTTTTTGAACACCGCTTCATGATCCTCCTGATTTTCAGACCGTTTCATGCTCTTCATATTTTTGAAACATTTTGAAGCTCTTCATATTTTTCACACCTTTTCAGGCTCTTCATATTTTTCACTACCACTTCATGCTCCTCCTATTTTCCAGACCGTTTCATGCTCATCTCATTTTTGTCACCTTTGAAGCTCTTCATGTTTTTCACACCTTTTGAAGCTCTTCATATTTTTCACACGTTTTCAGGCTCTTCATGTTTTTCAAAACCGTTTTATGCTGCTTCTATTTTTCAGACCGTTTCATGCTCCTCATATTTTTCACACCTCTTGAAGCTCTTCATATTTTTCACACCCTTTTAAGATCTTCATGTTTTTGAACACAGCTTCATGCTCCTCCTATTTTTCAGACCGTTTCATGCTCCTCATATTTTTGACACCTTTTGAAGCTCTTCATATTTTTCACACCTTTTCAGGCTCTTCATGTTTTTGAACACAGCTTCATGCTCCTCCTATTTTTCAGACCGTTTCATGCTCCTCATATTTTTGACACTTTTTGAAGCTTTTCATATTTTTCACATCTTTTCAGACTCTTCATGTTTTTCAACTCCGTTTCATCATCCTCCTCTTTTTCACCCGTTTCATGCTCCTCATGTATTTCACACCTTTTGAAGCTCTTCATATTTTTCACAGCTTTTCAGGCTCTTCATGTTTTTCCACAGCACTTCATGCTTCTCTTATTTTTCAGCCCGTTTCATGCTCCTCATGTATTTCACACCTATTGAAGCTCTTCATATTTTTCACACCTTTTCAGGCTCTTCATGTTTTTGATCACCGCTTCATGATCCTCCTGATTTTCAGACCGTTTCATGCTCTTCATATTTTTGAAACATTTTGAAGCTCTTCATATTTTTCACACCTTTCAGGCTCTTCATGTTTTTCACCACCACTTCATGCTCCTCCTATTTTTCAGACCGTTTCATGCTCATCTCATTTTTGTCACCTTTGAAGCTCTTTATATATTTCACACCTTTTGAAGCTCTTCATATTTTTCACACGTTTTCAGGCCCTTCATGTGTTTCAACACCGTTTCATGCTGCTTCTATTTTTCAGACCGTTTCATGCTCCTCATATTTTTGACACCTTTTGCAGCTCTTTATATTTTTCACACTATTTCAGGCTCTTCATGATTTTCAACACCGTTTCATGTTATTCCTATTTTTCAGACCGTTTAAGGCTCATCTCATTTTTGATACCTTTTGAAGCTTTTCATATTTTTCACAACTTTTCAGGCTCTTCATGTTTTTGAACACCGCTTCATGCTCTTCCTATTTTTCAGAGAGTTTCATGCTCCTCATGTATTTCACACCTTTTGAAGCTCTTCATATTTTCCACACCTTTTCAGGCTCTTTATGTGTTTGATCACCATTTCATGCTCCGTCTATTTTTCAGATCGTTTCATGCTCCTCATATTTTTGACACTTTTTGAGCTCTTCATATTTTTCACACCTTTTCAGGCTCTTCATGTTTGTGAACACCGCTTCATGCTACTCCTATTTTTCAGACCGTTTATGCTCCTCATATTTTTGACACCTTTAGAAGCTCTTCATATTTTTCACACCTTTTCAGGCTCTTCATGTTTTTGATCACCGTTTCATGCTCCTCCTATTTTTCAGACCGTTTCATGCTCCTCATATTTTTGACACCTTTTGTAGCTCTTCATATTTTTCACACCTTTTCAGGCTCTTCATGTTTTTGAACACCGCTTCATGATCCTCCTGTTTTTCAGACCGTTTCATGCTCTTCATATTTGTGAAACATTTTGAAGCTCTTCATATTTTTCACACCTTTTCAGGCTCTGCATGTTTTTCACCATCACTTCACGCTCCTCCTATATTTCAGACCGTATCATGCTCATCTCATTTTTGTCACCTTTGAAGCTCTTTATTTTTTTCACACCTTTTGAAGCTCTTCATATTTTTCACACGTTTTCATGCTCTTCATATTTTTCAACACCGTTTCATGCTGCTTCTATTTTTCAGTCCGTTTCATGCTCCTCATATTTTTCACACCTTTTGAAGCTCTTCATATTTTTCACACCTTTTCAGGATCTTCATGTTTTGGAACACAGCTTCATGCTCCTCCTATTTATCAGACCGTTTCATGCTCCTCATATTTTTGACACCTTTTGAAGCTCTTTATATTTTTCACAGTTTTTCAGGCTCTTCATGATTTTCAACACCGTTTCATGTTATTCCTATTTTTCAGACCGTTTAATGCTCATCTCATTTTTGACGCCTTTTGAAGCTTTTCATATTTTTCACAACTTTTCAGGCTCTTCATGTTTTTGAACACGGCTTCATGCTCCTCCTATTTTTCAGAGAGTTTCATGCTCCTCATGTATTTCACAGCTTTTGAAGCTCTTCATATTTTCCACACCTTTTCAGGCTCTTCATGTTTTTGATCACCGTTTCATGCTCCTTCTATTTTTCAGATCGTTTCATGCTCATCATATTTTTGACACTTTTTGAGCTCTTCATATTTTTCACACCTTTTCAGGCTCTTCATGTTTTTGAACACCGCTTCATGATCCTCCTATTTTTCAGACCGTTTCATGCTCCTCATATTTTTGACACCTTCAGAAGCTCTTCATATTTTTCACACCTTTTCAGGCTCTTCATGTTTTTCGACACAGCTTCATGCTCCTCCTATTTTTCAGACCGTTTCATTCTCCTCATATTTTTGACACCTTTTGAAGCTCTTCATATATTTCACACCTTTTCAGTCTCTTCTTTTTTTTTCAACACCACTTCATGCTCCTACTATTTTTCAGACCGTTTCATGCTCATCTCAATTTTGACACCTTTTGAAGCTCTTCATATTTTTCACACATTTTCAGGCTCTTCATGTTTTTGAACATCGCTTCATGCTCCTCCTATTTTTCAGAGAGTTTCATGCTCCTCATGTATTTCACACCTTTTGAAGCTCTTCATATTTTTCACACCTTTTCAGGCTCTTCATGTTTTTGATCACCGTTTCATGCTCCTCCTATTTTTCAGACCGTTTCATGCTCTTCATATTTATGACACCTTTTGAAACTCTTCCTATTTTTCACATCTTTTCATGCTCTTCATGTTTCTGTAAACCGCTTCATGATCCTCCTATTTTTCAGACCGTTTCATTCTCCTCATATATTTCACACCTTTTGAAGCTCTTCATATTTTTCACACCTTTTCATGCTCTTCATGTTTCTGAAAACTGCTTCATGATCCTCCTATTTTTCAGACCGTTTCATTCTCCTCATATATTTCACACCTTTGAAGCTCTTCATATTTTTCACACCTTTTCATGCTCTTCATGTTTCTGAAAACTGCTTCATGCTCCACCTATTTATCAGACCGTTTCATGCTCCTCATATTTTTGACACCTTTTGCAGCTCTTTATATTTTTCACACTATTTCAGGCTCTTCATGATTTTCAACACCGTTTCATGTTATTCCTATTTTTCAGACCGTTTAAGGCTCATCTCATTTTAACACCTTTTGAAGCTCTTCATATTTTTGACAAATTTTGAAGGTCTTCATATTTTTCACACGTTTTCAGGCTCTTCATGATTTTCAACATCGCTTCATGCTCCTCCTCTTTTTCAGACCTTTTCATGCTCATCTCTTTTTTGACACCTTTTGAAGCTCTTCATATTTTTCACACCTTTTGAAGCTCTTCATATTTTTCACATTTATGAATCTCTTCATATTTTCCACACGTTTTCAGACAATTCATGTTTTTCAACATCGCTTCATGCTCCTCCTATTTTTCAGACCGTTTCATTCTCCTCATATTTTTGATACCTTTTGAAGCTCTTCATATATTTCACACTTTTTCAGACTTTTCCTTTTATTGAACACGACTTCATGCTCCTCCTATTTTTCAGACCGTTACATGCTCATCTCATTTTGACACCTTTTGAAGCTCTTCATGTTTTTCTCATCTTTTGAAGCTCTTCATATTTTTCACAACTTTTCAGGCTCTTCATGATATTCAACAGCGCTTCATGCTCCTCCTATTTTTCAGACCGTTTCATGCTCCTCATAATTTTGACACCTTTTGATGCTTTCATATTTTTAACACCTTTTCAGGCTCTTCATCTTTTTCAACACCACTTCATGCTCCTCCTTTTTTGCAGACCGTTTCATGCTACTCATACTTTTAACACCTTTTGAAGCTCTTCATATTTCTCACACCTTTTCAGGCTCTTCGTATTTTTCAACAACGCTTCATGCTCCTCCGATTTTTCAGACCGTTTCATGCTCCTCATATTTTTGACACCTTTTGAAGCTCTTCATATTTTTCACCCCTTTTCAGGCTCTTCATGTTTTTGAACACCGCTTCATGCTTCTCCTATTGTTCAGACCGTTTCATGCTCCTCATATTTTTGACACCTTTTGAAGCTCTTCAAATTTTTCACCCCTTTTGAGGCTCTTCATGTTTTTGAACACCGCTTCATGCTTCTCCTATTGTTCAGACCGTTTCAAGCTCTCATATTTTTCATACCTTTTGAAGCTCTTCATGTTTTTGAACACTGCTTCATGCTCCTCGTATTTTTCAGATCGTTTCATGCTCCTCATATTTTTGACACTTTTTGAGCTCTTCATATTTTTCAAACTTTTTCAGGCTCTTCATGTTTTCGAACTCTGCTTCATGCTCCTCCAATTTTTCACACCGTTTCATGATCCTCAAGTATTTCACAACTTTGAACCTCTTCATATTTTTCACACCTTTTCATGCTCTTCAAGTTTTTCAACATCACTTCATGCTCCTACTTTTTTGCAGACCGTTTCATGCTCCTCATATTTTTGACACCTTTTGAAGCTCTTCATATTTCTCACACCTTTTCAGGCTCTTCATGTTTTTCAACACCGCTTCATGCTCCTCCTATTTTTCAGACGGGTTCATGCTCATCTCATTTTTGACACCTTTTGAAGCTTTTCAAATTTTTCACACCTTTTCAGGCTCTTCATGTTTTTGAACACAGGTTGATGCTCCTCCTATTTTTCAGAACGTTTCATGCTCCTCATAATTTTGACACCTTTTGTAGCTCTTCATACTTTTCACATCTTTTCAGGCTCTTCATGTTTTTCAACACCGTTTCATGATCCTCCTATTTTTCAGACCGTTTCATGCTCATCTCATTTTTGACACCTTTTGAAGGTCTTCATATTTTTCACACCTTTTCAAGCTCTTCATATTGTTAAACACCACTTCATGCTTCTCCTATTTTTCAGCCCATTTCATGCTCCTCATGTATTTCACAACTTTTGAAGCTCTTCATATTTTTCACAGCTTTTCAGGCTCTTCATGTTTTTCCACAGCACTTCAAGCTTCTCTTATTTTTCAGCCCGTTTCATGCTCCTCATGTATTTCACACCTTTTAATGCTCTTCATATTTTTCACACCTTTTCAGGCTCTTCATGTTTTTGATCACCGTTTCATGCTCCTCCTATTTTTCAGACCGTTTCATGCTCCTCATATTTTTGACACCTTTTGAAGCTCTTCATATTTTTCACACCTTTTCAGGCTCTTCATGTTTTTGAACACCGCTTCATGATCCTCCTGTTTTTCAGACCATATCATGCTCATCCCATTTTTGTCACCTTTGAAGCTCTTTATATTTTTCACACCTTTTGAAGCTCTTCATATTTTTCACACTTTTTCAGGCTCTTCATGTTTTTCAACACCGCTTCATGCTCCTCCTATTTTTCAGACCGTTTCATGCTCCTCATATTTTTCACACCTTTTGAAGCTCTTCATATTTTTCACACCTTTTCAGGATCTTCATGTTTTGGAACACAGATTCATGCTCCTCCAATTTATCAGACCGTTTCATGCTCCTCATATTTTTGACACCTTTTGAAGCTCTTTATATTTTTCACAGTTTTTCAGGCTCTTCATGATTTTCAACACCGTTTCATGTTATTCCTATTTTTCAGTCCGTTTAATGCTCATCTCATTTTTGACACCTTTTGAAATTTTTCATATTTTTCACACCTTTTCAGGCTCTTCATGTTTTTGATCACCGTTTCATGCTCCTCCTATTTTTCAGACCGTTTCATGCTCCTCATATTTTTGACACCTTTTGAAGCTCTTCATATTTTTCACACCTTTTCAGGCTCTTCATGTTTTTCAACACCGCTTCATGCTCGTCGTATTTTGCCGACCGTTTCATGCTCCTCATATTTTTGACACCTTTTGAAGCTCTTCAGATATTTCACACCTTTCCAGGCTCTTCATTTTTTCAACACCACTTCATGCTCCTCCTATTTTTCAGATCGTTTCATGCTCATCTCATTTTAACACCTTTTGAAGCTCTTCATATTTTTGACAAATTTTGAAGGTCTTCATATTTTTCACACGTTTTCAGGCTCTTCATGATTTTCAACACCGCTTCATGCTCCTCCTATTTTTCAGACCTTTTCATGCTCATCTCTTTTTTGACACCTTTTGAAGCTCTTCATATTTTTCACACCTTTTGAAGCTCTTCATATTTTTCACATTTATGAATCTCTTCATATTTTCCACACGTTTTCAGACAATTCATGTTTTTCAACATCGCTTCATGCTCCTCCTATTTTTCAGACCGTTTCATTCTCCTCATATTTTTGACACCTTTTGAAGCTCTTCATATATTTCACACTTTTTCAGACTTTTCCTTTTTTTCAACACGACTTCATGCTCCTCCTATTTTTCAGACCGTTTCATGCTCATCTCATTTTGACACCGTTTGAAGCTCTTCATATTTTTCACATCTTTTGAAGCTCTTCATATTTTTCACAACTTTTCGGGCTCTTCATGTTTTTCAACACCGCTTCATGCTGCTCATATTTTTCAGACCGTTCATGCTCCTCATATTTTTGACACCTTTTGAAGCTCTTCATTTTTTTCACACATTTTAAGGCTCTTCATGTTTTTCAACACCGCTTCATGCTCCTCCAATTTTTCAGACCATTTCATGCTCCTCATATTTTTGACACCTTTTGAAGCTCTTCATATTTTTCACACATTTTCAGGCTCTTCATGTTTTTGAACACCGCTTCATCCTCCTCCGATTTTTCAGACCGTTTCATGCTCCTCATATTTTTCACACCTTTTGAAGCCTTTCATATTTTTCACAACTTTTCTGGCTCTTCATGTTTTTGAACACAGCTTCATGCTCCTCCTATTTTTCAGACCGTTTCAGGCTCCTCATATTTTTCACACCTTTTGAAGCCGTTCATATTTCTCACACCTTTTCATGCTCTTCATTTTTTTCAACACTATTTGTTACTCCTCCTATTTTTTAGACCGTTTCATGCTCATCTAATTTTTGACAACTTTTGAAGCTCTTCATATTTTTCACCTTTTTGAAGCTCTTCATATTTTTCACACAATTTCAGACTCTTCATGTTTTTCAACACCGCTTCATACTCCTTCTGTTTATCATACCGTTTCATACTCCTCATATTTTGACACGTTTTGAGGCTCTTCATATTTTTCACACCTTTTCAGGCTCTTCATGTTTTTGAACTCCGCTTCATGCTCCTCCTATTTTTTCGACCGTATCATGCTCCTCATATTTTTCACACCTTTTGAAGCTCTTCATATTTTTCTCACCTTTTCAGGCTCTTCATGTTTTTGAACAGCACTTCATGCTCCTCCTATTTTTCAGAGAGTTTCATGCTCCTCATGTATTTCACACCTTTTGAAGCTCTTCATATTTTTCACACCTTTTTAGGCTCTTCATGTTTTTCAACACCGCTTCATGCTCCTCCTATTTTCAGATCGTTTCATGCTCCTCATATTTTTGACACCTTTTGAAGGTCTTCATATTTTTCACACATTTTCAGGCTCTTCATTTTTTCAACACTACTTGTTGCTCCTCCTATTTTTTAGAACTTTTCATACTCATCTAATTTTTGACACATTTTGAGGCACTTCATATTTTTTACACCTTTTGAAGCTCTTCATATTTTTCACATTTTTGAAGCTCTTCATATTTTTCACAAGATTTCAGACCCTTCATGTTTTTCAAAACCGCTTCATGCTCCTGCTATTTATCATACCGTTTCATACTCCTCATATTTTTGACACGTTTTGAGGCTCTTCATATTTTTCACACCTTTTCAGGCTCTTCATGTTTTTGAACACAGCTTCATGCTCCTCCTATTTTTTCTACCGTATCATGCTCCTCATATTTTTCACACGTTTTGAAGCTCTTCATATTTTTCACACCTTTTCAGGCTCTTCATGTTTTTGAACAGCACTTCATGCTCCTCCTATTTTACAGACCGTTTCATGCTCCTCATATTTTTGACACCTTTTGTAGCTCTTCATATTTTCCACACCTTTTCAGGCTCTTCATGTTTTTCAACACCGCTTCATGCTCCTCCTTTTTTTCAGACCGTTTCAGGCTCCTCATATTTTTCACACCTTTTGAAGCCGTTCATATTTCTCACACCTTTTCATGCTCTTCATTTTTTTCAACACTATTTGTTACTCCTCCTATTTTTTAGACCGTTTCATGCTCATCTAATTTTTGACAACTTTTGAAGCTCTTCATATTTTTCACCTTTTTGAAGCTCTTCATATTTTTCACACAATTTCAGACTCTTCATGTTTTTCAACACCGCTTCATGCTCCTTCTATTTATCATACCGTTTCATACTCCTCATATTTTGACACGTTTTGAGGCTCTTCATATTTTTCACACCATTTCAGGCTCTTCATGTTTTTGAACTCCGCTTCATGCTCCTCCTATTTTTTCGACCGTATCATGCTCCTCATATTTTTCACACCTTTTGAAGCTCTTCATATTTTTCTCACCATTTCAGGCTCTTCATGTTTTTGAACAGCACTTCATGCTCCTCCTATTTTTCAGAGAGTTTCATGCTCCTCATGTATTTCACACCTTTTGAAGCTCTTCATATTTTTCACAACTTTTCAGGCTCTTCATGTTTTTGAGCACCGCTTCATGCTCCTCCTATTTTTTCGGACCGTTTCCTGCTCCTCATATTTTTGACACGTTTTGAAGCTCTTCATATTTTTCACACCATTTCAGGCTCTTCATGTTTTTGAACTCCGCTTCATGCTCCTCCTATTTTTTCGACCGTATCATGCTCCTCATATTTTTCACACCTTTTGAAGCTCTTCATATTTTTCTCACCATTTCAGGCTCTTCATGTTTTTGAACAGCACTTCATGCTCCTCCTATTTTTCAGAGAGTTTCATGCTCCTCATGTATTTCACACCTTTTGAAGCTCTTCATATTTTTCACAACTTTTCAGGCTCTTCATGTTTTTGAGCACCGCTTCATGCTCCTCCTATTTTTTCGGACCGTTTCCTGCTCCTCATATTTTTGACACGTTTTGAGGCTCTTCATATTTTTCACACCATTTCAGGCTCTTCATGTTTTTGAACTCCGCTTCATGCTCCTCCTATTTTTTCGACCGTATCATGCTCCTCATATTTTTCACACCTTTTGAAGCTCTTCATATTTTTCTCACCATTTCAGGCTCTTCATGTTTTTCCACACCACTTCATGCTTCTCCTATTTTTCATCCGTTTCATGCTCATCTCAATTTTGACACCTTTTGAAGCTTTTCATATTTTTCACAACTTTTCAGGCTCTTCATGTTTTTGAGCACCGCTTCATGCTCCTCCTATTTTTCAGACCGTTTCCTGCTCCTCATATTTTTGACACGTTTTGAAGCTCTTCATATTTTTCACACCTTTTCAGACTCTTCATGTTTTTCAACACCGCTTCATGCTCCTCCTTTTTTTCAGACCGTTACATGCTCATCTCATTTTGACACCTTTTGAAGCTCTTCATGTTTCTCACATCTTTTGCAACTCTTCATATTTTTCACACCTTTTCTCGCTCTTCATGTTTTTGAACACCGCTTCATGCTCCTCCTATTTTTCAGACCGTTTCCTGCTCCTCATATTTTTGACACCTTTTGAAGCTCTTCATATTTTTCACACCTTTTCAGGCTCTTCATGTTTTTCAACACCGCTTCATGCACCTCTATTTTTCAGACCGTTTCATGCTCATCTCATTTTTGACACCTTTTGAAGCTCTTCATATTTTTCACACCTTTTCAGGCTCTTCATGTTTTTGAACACCGCTTCACGCTCCTCCTATTTTTCAGACCGTATCGTGCTCCTCATATTTTTCTCACCTTTTGAAGCTCATCATATTTTTCACACCTTTTCAGGCTGTTCATAGTTTTGAACACGACTTCATGCTCCTCCTATTTCTCAGACCGTTTCATGCTCCTCTCATTTTTGACACCTTTTGAAGCTTTGCATATTTTTCACAACTTTTCAGGCTCTTCATGTTTTTGAACACCGCTTCATGCTCCTCCTATTTTTCAGACCGTATCATGCTCCTCATATTTTTCACATGTTTTGAAGCTCTTCATATTTTTCACACCTTTTCAGGCTCTTCTTTTTTTTCAACACTACTTGTTGCTCCTCCTATTTTTTAGACCTTTTCATGCTCATCTAATTTTTGACACCTTTTGAAGCTCTTCATATTTTTTACACCTTTTGAAGCTCTTCATATTTTTAACATTTTTGAAGCTCTTCATAATTTTCAAACGATTTCAGACTCTTCATGTTTTTCAACTCCGCTTCATGCTCCTGCTAGTTATCATACCGTTTCATACTCCTCATATTTTTGACACCTTTTGAGGGTCTTCATATTTTTCACACCTTTTCAGGCTCTTCATGTTTTTGAACTCCGCTTCATGCTCCTCCTATTTTTTCGACCGTATCATGCTCCTCATATTTTTCACACCTTTTGAAACTCTTTATATTTTTCTCACCTTTTCAGGCTCTTCATGTTTTTGAACAGCATTTCATGCTCCTCCTATTTTTTAGAAAGTTTCATGCTCCTCATGTATTTCACACCTTTTGAAGCTCTTCATATTTTTCACACCTTTTCAGGTTCTTCATGTTTTTGATCACCGTTTCATGCTCCTCCTATTTTTCAGACCCTTTCATGCTCCTCATATTTTTGACAACTTTTGAAGCTCTTCATATTTTTCACACCTTTTCAGGCTCTTCATGTTTTTCAACACCGCTTCATGCTCCTCCTATTTTTCAGATCGTTTCATGCTCCTCATATTTGACACCTTTTGAAGCGCTTCATATTTTTCACACCTTTTCAGGCTCTTCATGTTTTTGAACACTTCTTCTTGCTCCTCCTCTTTTTCAAACCCTTTCATGCTTCTCATATTTTTGACACCTTTTAAAGCTCTTCATATTTTTCACACCTTTTCAGGCTCTTCATGTTTTTCAACACCACTTCATGCTCCTCCTATTTTTGAGACCGTTTCATGCTCCTCATATTTCTGACACCTTTAGAAACTCTTCATATTTTTCACACCTTTTCAGGCTCTTCATGTTTTTTAACACCTATTCATACTCCTCCTATTTTTCAGACCGTTTCATTCTCCTCATATTTTTGACACCTTTTCAAGCTCTTCATATATTTCACACCCTTTCAGGTTCTTCATTTTTTTCAACACCACTTCATGCTCCTCCTATTTTTCAGAGCGTTTCATGCTCCTCATCTTTTTGACAGCTTTTGAAGCTCTTCATATATTTCACACATTTTCAGGCTCTTTATGTTTTTGAACTACGCTTCATACTCCTCCTATTTTTTCGACCGTATCATGCTCTTCATATTTTTCACACCCTTTGAAGCTCTTCATATTTCTCACACCTTTTCAGGCTCTTCATGTTTTTCAACACCACTTCATGCTCCTCCTATTTTTCAGACCGTTTCATGCTCATCTCATTTTTGACACCATTCGAAGCTTTGCATATTTTTCACAACTTTTCAGGGTCTTCATGTTTTTGAACACCGCCTCATGCTCCTCCTATTTTTCAGTCCGTATCATGCTCCTCATATATTTCACACATTTTGAAGCTCTTCATATTTTTCACACCTTTTCAGGCTCTTCATATTTATGAACTCGACTTCATGCTCCTCCTATTTTTCAGACCATTTCATGGTCCTCTCATTTTTGACAACTTTTGAAGCTTTTCATATTTTTCACAACTTTTAAGGCTCTTCATATTTTTGAACACAACTTCATGCTCCTCCTATTTTTCAAACCGTATCATGCTCCTCATATTTTTCACACCTTTTGAAGCTCTTCATATTTTTAACACCTTTTCATGCTCTTCATTTTTTTCAACACTATTTGTTACTCCTCCTATTTTTTAGACCGTTTCATGCTCATCTAATTTTTGACACCTTTTGAAGCTCTTCATATTTTTAACACCTTTTCATGCTCTTCATTTTTTTCAACACTATTTGTTACTCCTCCTATTTTTTAGACCGTTTCATGCTCATCTAATTTTTGACACCTTTTGAAGCTCTTCATATTTTTTACACCTTTTGAAGCTCTTCATATTTTTAACATTTTTGAAGCTCTTCATAATTTTCAAACGATTTCAGACTCTTCATGTTTTTCAACTCCGCTTCATGCTCCTGCTACTTATCATACCGTTTCATACTCCTCATATTTTTGACACCTTTTGAGGGTCTTCATATTTTTCACACCTTTTCAGGCTCTTCATGTTTTTGAACTCCGCTTCATGCTCCTCCTATTTTTTCGACCGTATCATGCTCCTCATATTTTTCACACCTTTTGAAACTCTTTATATTTTTCTCACCTTTTCACGCTCTTCTGTTTTTTAACAGCATTTCATGCTCCTCCTATTTTTTAGAAAGTTTCATGCTCCTCATGTATTTCACACCTTTTGAAGCTCTTCATATTTTTCACACCTTTTCAGGTTCTTCATGTTTTTGATCACCGTTTCATGCTCCTCCTATTTTTCAGACCCTTTCATGCTCCTCATATTTTTGACAACTTTTGAAGCTCTTCATATTTTTCACACCTTTTCAGGCTTTTCATGTTTTTGAACACCGCTTCATGTTCCTCCTATTTTTCAGACCTTTTCATGCTCCTCATATTTTTGACACCTTTTGAAGCTCTTCATATAATATTTCACACCTTTTCAGGCTCTTCATATTTTTGAACACCGCTTCATGCTCCTCCTACTTTCAGACCGTTTCATGCTCCTCTCATTTTTGAGACCTTTTGAAGCTTTGCATTTCTTTACACAACTTTTCAGGCTCTTCATGTTTTTGAACACTGCTTCATGCTCCTCCTATTTTTCAGACCGTATCATGCTCCTCATATATTTCACACATTTTGAAGTTCTTCATATTTTTCACACCTTTTCATGCTCTTCATTTTTTTCAAGACTACATGTTGCTCCTCCTATTTTTTAGACCTTTTCATGCTCATCTAATTTTTGACACTTTTGAAGCTCTTCATATTTTTCACACCTTTTTAAGCTCTTCATATTTTTCACATTTTTGAAGCTCTTCATATTTTTCACACGATTTCAGACTCTTCATGTTTTTCAACACCGCTTCATGCTCCTGCTATTTATCATACCGTTGCATACTCCCCATATTTTTGACATGTTTTGAGGCTCTTCATATTTTTCACACCTTTTCAGGGTCTTCATGTTTTTGAACTACGCTTCATACTCCTCCTATTTTTTCGACCATATCATGCTCCTCATATTTATCACACCTTTTGAAGCTCTTCATATTTTTCTCACCTTTTCAGGCTCTTCATGATTTTCATCACCGCTTCATGCTCCTCCTATTTTTCAGACCGTTTCATGCTCACTTCATTTTTGACACCTTTTGAAGCTCTTCATATTTTTCACACCTTTTCAGGCTCTTCATGTTTTTGAACACCGCTTCATGCTCCTACTATTTTTCAGATCGTTTCCTGCTCCTCATAATTTTGACACCTTTGAAGCTCTTCATATTTTTCACACCTATTCAGGCTCTTCATGTTTTTGAACACCACTTCATGCTCCGCCTATTTTTCAGACCGTTTCATGCTTCTCATATATTTGAAACCTTTTGAAGCTCTTCATATTTTTCACACCTTTTCAGGCTCTTCATGTTTTTGAACACCGCTTCATGCTCCTCCTATTTTTCAGACCGTTTCATGCTCCTCATGTATTTCACACCGTTTTAAGCTCTTCATATTTTTCACACCTTTTCAGGCTCTTCATGTTTTTGATTACCGTTTCACCCTCCTCCTATTTTTCAGACCGTTTCATGCTCCTCATATTTTTCACACCTTTTGAAGCTCTTCATATTTTTCCCACCTTTTCAGGCTCTTCATGTTTTTCAACACCAGTTCATGCTCCTCCTATTTTTCAGACCATTCATGCTCCTCATATTTTTGAAACCTTTAGAACTTCTTCATATTTTTCACACCTTTTCCGGCTCTTCATGTTTTTCAACACCGCTTCATGCACCTCTATTTTTCAGACCGTTTCATGCTCATCTCTTTTTTGACACCTTTTGAAGCTCTTCATATTTTTCACACCTTTTCAGGCTCTTCAAGTTTTTGAACACCACTTCACGCTCCTCCTAATTTTCAGACCGTATCATGCTCCTCATATTTTTCCCACCTTTTGACGCTCTTCATATTTTTCACACCTTTTCAGGGTCTTCATATTTTTGAACACGACTTCATGCTCCTCCTATTTTTCAGACCGTATCATGCTCCTCATATTTTTCCCAACTTTTGACGCTCTTCATATTTTTCACACCTTTTCAGGCTCTTCATGTTTTTGAACACCGCTTCACGCTCCTCCTATTTTTCAGACCGTATCGTGCTCCTCATATTTTTCTCACCTTTTGAAGCTCATCATATTTTTCACACCTTTTCAGGCTCTTCATATTTTTGAACACGACTTCATGCTCCTCCTATTTTTCAGACCGTATCATGCTCCTCATATTTTTCCCAACTTTTGACGCTCTTCATATTTTTCACACCTTTTCAGGCTCTTCATGTTTTTGAACACCGCTTCATGCTCCTCCTATTTTTCAGACCGTATCATGCTCCTCATATTTTTCACACCTTTTGAAGCTCTTCATTATTTCACACCTTTTCAGGCTCTTCTTTTTTTTCAACACTACTTGTTGCTCCTCCTATTTTTTAGACCTTTTCATGCTCATCTAATTTTTGACACCTTTTGAAGCTCTTTATATTTTTTACACCTTTTGAAGCTCTTCATATTTTTAACATTTTTGAAGCTCTTCATAATTTTCAAACGATTTCAGACTCTTCATGTTTTTCAACTCCACTTCATGCTCCTGCTATTTATCATACCGTTTCATACTCCTCATATTTTTGACACCTTTTCAGGCTCTTCATCTTTTTCAACACCGTTTCATGCTCCTCATATTTTTCAGACCGTTTCATTCTCCTCATATTTATGTCAATTTTTGAAACTCTTCATTTTCTTCACACCTTTTCATGCTCTTCATGTTTTTGAACACTGCTTCATGCTCCTCCTATGTTTCAGACCGTTTCATGCTCCTCATATTTTTGAAACCTTTTGAAGTTCTTCATATATTTCACACCTTTTCAGGCTCTTCATGTTTTTAAACACCTCTTCATTCTTCTCCTGTTTTTCAGACCATTTCATGCTCCTCAGATTTTTCACACTTTTTGAAGCTCTTCATATTTTTCACACCTGTCAGGCTCTTCATGTTTTTGAACACCGCTTCCTGCTCCACCTATTTTTCAGATCGTTTCATGCTCCTCATATTTTTCACACTTTTTGAAGCTCTTCATATTTTTCACACCTTTTCAGGCTCTTCATGTTTTTAAACACCTCTTCATTCTTCTCCTGTTTTTCAGACCATTTCATGCTCCTCATATTTTTCACACTTTTTGAAGCTCTTCATATTTTTCACACTTTTTGAAGCTCTTCATACTTTTCACACCTGTCAGGCTCTTCATGTTTTTGAACACCGCTTCCTGCTCCACCTATTTTTCAGATCGTTTCATGCTCCTCATATTTTTCACACTTTTTGAAGCTCTTCATATTTTTCACACTTTTTCAGGCTCTTCATGTTTTTGAACATCGTTTCATGCTCCTCCTTTTATTCAGACCGTTTCATGCTCCTCATATTTTTGACACCTTTTGAACCTCTTCATATTTTTCACACCTTTTCATGTTCTTCATTTTCGTCAACAAAGCTTCATGCTCCTCTTATTTTTCAAACCGTTTCATGCTCCTCATCTTTTACACACCTGTTGAAACTCTTCATATTTTTCACACCATTTCAGGCTCTTCTTGTTTTTCAACACCATTTCAAGCTCCTCCTATTTTTCAGACCCCTTCATGCTCCTCATATTTCTGACACCTTTGGAAGCTCTTCATATATTTCACAACTTTTCAGGCTCTTCATGTTTTTGAACACCGTTTCATGCTCCTCCTATTTTTCAGACCGTTTCATGCTCCTCATATTTCTGACACATTTTGAAGCTCTTCATATTTCTCACACCTTTTCAGAATCTTCATGTTTTTCAACATCGCTTCATCCTCCCACTATTTTTCAGACCGTTTCCTGCTCCTCATATTTTTGACACCTTTTGAAGCTCTTCATATTTTTCACACCTTTTGAAGCTCTTCATATTTTTCACAAGTTTTAAGGCTGTTCATGTTTTTCAACACCGTTTCATGCTCCTCCTATTTTGAGACTGTTTCATGCTCCTCTTATTTTTGACACCTTTAGAAGCTTTAATATATTTCACACCTTTTAAGGCTCTTCATGTTTTTGAACAACACTTCATGCTCCTCCTATATTTCACACCTTTTGAAGCTCTTCATATATTTCACACCTTTTCAGACTCTTCATGTTTTTCAACATCGCTTCATACTCCTCCTATTTTTCAGACCGTTTCATGCTCCTCATATATTTGACACCTTTTGAAGCTCTTCATATTTTTCACACCTTTTGAAGCTCTTCATATTTTACACATATTTTCACCCTCTTCATGTTTTTCAACACCTTTTCATGCTCCTCCTATTTTTCGGACCGTTTCATTCTCTTCATATTTTTGACATTTTTTGAAGCTCTTCATATTTTTCACACCTTTTCAGGCTCTTCATCTTTTTCAACACCGTTTCATGCTCCTCATATTTTTCAGACCGTTTCATTCTCCTCATATTTATGTCAACTTTTGAAACTCTTCATTTTCTTCACACCTTTTCATGCTCTTCATGTTTTTGAACACTGCTTCATGCTCCTCCTATGTTTCAGACCGTTTCATGCTCCTCATATTTTTGAAACCTTTTCAAGTTCTTCATATATTTCACACCTTTTCAGGCTCTTCATGTTTTTGAACATCGTTTCATGCTCCTCCTTTTATTCAGACCGTTTCATGCTCCTCATATTTTTGAAACCTTTTGAAGTTCTTCATATATTCCACACCTTTTCAAGCTCTTCATGATTTTAAACACCTCTTCATTCTTCTCCTGTTTTTCAGACCATTTCATGCTCCTCATATTTTTCACACTTTTTGAAGCTCTTCATATTTTTCACACGTTTTGAAGCTCTTCATACTTTTCACACCTGTCAGGCTCTTCATGTTTTTGAACACCGCTTCCTGCCCCACCTATTTTTCAGATCGTTTCATGCTCCTCATATTTTTCACACTTTTTGGAGCTCTTCATATTTTTCACACTTTTTCAGGCTCTTCATGTTTTGAACATCGTTTCATGCTCCTCCTTTTATTCAGACCGTTTCATGCTCCTCATATTTTTGACACCTTTTGAACCTCTTCATATTTTTCACACCTATTCAGGGTCTTCATATTTTTCAACACCGCTTCATGCTCCTCCTATTTTTCAGAACGTTTCATGCTCCTCATATTTTTGACACGTTTTGAAGCTCTTCATTTATTTCACACCTTTTCAGGCTCTTCATGTTTTTCAACATCGCTTCATGCTCCTCGTATTTTTCAGACCGTTTCATGCTTCTCAAATTTTTGACATCTTTTGAAGCTCTTCATATTTTTCACACCTTTTCATGTTCTTCATTTTTGTCAACAAAACTTCTTGCTCCTCCTATTTTTCAAACCGTTTCATGCTCCTCATCTTTTACACACATGTTGAAGCTCTTCATATTTTTCACACGATTTCAGGCTCTTCTTGTTTTTCAACACCATTTCAAGCTCCTCCTATTTTTCTGACTGTTTCATGCTCCTCATATTTCTGACACCTTTGGAAGCTCTTCATATATTTCACACCTTTTCAGACTCTTCATGTTTTTGAACACCGCTTCATGCTCCTCCTATTTTTCACACCTTTTGAAGATCTTCATATATTTCACACCTTTTCAAGCTCTTCATGTTTTTGAACATCGCTTCATGCTCCTCATATTTTTCACACCTTTTAAAGCTCTTAATATTTTTCACACATTTTCAGGCTCTACATGTTTTTGAACACCGTTTAACGCTCCTCCTATTTTTCAGACCGTTTCATGCTGCTCATATTTTTCACACCTTTTGAAGCTCTTCATATATTTCTCACCTTGTCCTGTTCTTCAGGTTTTTCAACACCGTTTCATGCTCCTCCTATTTTTCAGACCGTTTCATGCTCCTCATATTTCTGACACATTTTGAAGCTCTTCATATATTTCACACCTTTTCAGACTCTTCATGTTTTTCAACATTGCTTCATCCTCCTCCTATATTTCAGACCGTTTCATGCTCCTCATATTTTTGACACCTTTTGAAGCTCTTCATATTTTTCACACCTTTTGAAGCTCTTCATATTTTTCACAAGTTTTAAGGCTGTTCATGTTTTTCAACACCGTTTCATGCTCCTCCTATTTTTCAGACCCTTTCATGCTCCTCATATTTCTGACACCTTTTGAAGCTCTCCATATTTTTCACATATTTTCAGGCTCTTCATGCTTTTCAACACCGTTTCATGCTCCTTCTATTTTGACACTGTTTCATGCTCCTCTTATTTTTGACACCTTTAGAAGCTCTTAATATATTTCACACCTTTTAAGGCTCTTCATGTTTTTGAACAACGCTTCATGCTCCTCCTATATTTCACACCTTTTGAAGCTCTTCATATATTTCACACCTTTTCAGACTCTTCATGTTTTTCAACATCGCTTCATACTCCTCCTATTTTTCAGACCGTTTCATGCTCCGCATATATTTGACACCTTTTGAAGCTCTTCATATTTTTCACACCTTTTGAAGCTCTTCATATTTTTCACACCTTTTGAAGCTCTTCATATTTTACACATACTTTCACCCTCTTCATGTTTTTCAACACCTTTTCATGCTCCTCCTATTTTTCGGACCATTTCATTCTCTTCATATTTTTGACACTTTTTGAAGCTCTTCATATTTTTCACACCTTTTCAGGCTCTTCATCTTTTTCAACACCGTTTCATGCTCCTCATATTTTTCAGACCGTTTCATTCTCCTCATATTTATGTCAACTTTTGAAACTCTTCATTTTCTTCACACCTTTTCATGCTCTTCATGTTTTTGAACACTGCTTCATGCTCCTCCTATGTTTCGGACCGTTTCATGCTCCTCATATTTTTGAAACCTTTTCAAGTTCTTCATATATTTCACACCTTTTCAGGCTCTTCATGTTTTTAAACACCTCTTCATTCTTCTCCTGTTTTTCAGACCATTTCATGCTCCTCATATTTTTCACACTTTTTGAAGCTCTTCATATTTTTCACACTTTTTGAAGCTCTTCATATTTTTCACACCTGTCAGGCTCTTCATGTTTTTGAACACCGCTTCCTGCTCCACCTATTTTTCAGATCGTTTCATGCTCCTCATATTTTTCACACTTTTTGAAGCTCTTCATATTTTTCACACTTTTTCAGGCTCTTCATGTTTTTGAACATCGTTTCATGCTCCTCCTTTTATTCAGACCGTTTCATGCTCCTCATATTTTTGACACGTTTTGAAGCTCTTCATTTATTTCACACCTTTTCAGGCTCTTCATGTTTTTCAACATCGCTTCATGCTCCTCGTATTTTTCAGACCGTTTCATGCTTCTCAAATTTTTGACACCTTTTGAAGCTCTTCATATTTTTCACACCTTTTCATGTTCTTCATTTTTGTCAACAAAGCTTCATGCTCCTCCTATTTTTCAAACCATTTCATGCTCCTCACCTTTACACACCTGTTGAAGCTCTTCATATTTTTCACACCTATTCAGGGTCTTCATATTTTTCAACACCGCTTCATGCTCCTCCTATTTTGAGACTGTTTCATGCTCCTCTTATTTTTGACACCTTTAGAAGCTCTTAATATATTTCACACCTTTTAAGGCTCTTCATGTTTTTGAACAACGCTTCATGCTCCTCCTATATTTCACACCTTTTGAAGCTCTTCATATATTTCACACCTTTTCAGACTCTTCATGTTTTTCAACATCGCTTCATACTCCTCCTATTTTTCAGACCGTTTCATGCTCCTCATATATTTGACACCTTTTGAAGCTCTTCATATTTTTCACACCTTTTGAAGCTCTTCATATTTTTCACACCTTTTGAAGCTCTTCATATTTTACACATATTTTCACCCTCTTCATGTTTTTCAACACCGTTTCATGCTCCTCCTATTTTTCGGACCGTTTCATTCTCTTCATATTTTTGACACTTTTTGAAGCTCTTCATATTTTTCACACTTGTTCAGGCTCTTCATCTTTTTCAACACCGTTTCATGCTCCTCATATTTTTCAGACCGTTTCATTCTCCTCATATTTATGTCAACTTTTGAAACTCTTCATTTTCTTCACACCTTTTCATGCTCTTCATG
The DNA here is from genome assembly GCF_033118175.1 of Dama dama. Classification (NCBI taxonomy): domain Eukaryota; kingdom Metazoa; phylum Chordata; class Mammalia; order Artiodactyla; family Cervidae; genus Dama; species Dama dama. Next base: position 624,663 of record NW_026870936.1, read on the forward strand.
TTTTTGAACACTGCTTCATGCTCCTCCTAGGTTTCAGACCGTTTCATGCTCCTCATATTTTTGAAACCTTTTGAAGTTCTTCATATATTTCACACCTTTTCAGGCTCTTCATATTTTTAAACACCTCTTCATTCTTCTCCTGTTTTTCAGACCATTTCATGCTCCTCATATTTTTCACACTTTTTGAAGCTCTTCATATTTTTCACACTTTTTGAAGCTCTTCATACTTTTCACACCTGTCAGGCTCTTCATGTTTTTGAACATCGCTTCCTGCTCCACCTATTTTTCAGATCGTTTCATGCTCCTCATATTTTTCACACTTTTTGAAGCTCTTCATATTTTTCACACTTTTTCAGGCTCTTCATGTTTTTGAACATCGTTTCATGCTCCTCCTTTTATTCAGACCGTTTCATGCTCCTCATATTTTTGACACCTTTTGAACCTCTTCATATTTTTCACACCTATTCAAGGTCTTCATATTTTTCAACATCGCTTCATGCTCCTCCTATTTTTCAGACCGTTTCATGCTCCTCATATTTTTGACACGTTTTGAAGCTCTTCATTTATTTCACACCTTTTCAGGCTCTTCATGTTTTTCAACATCACTTCATGCTCTTCGTATTTTTCAGACTGTTTCATGCTTCTCAAATTTTTGACACCTTTTGAAGCTCTTCATATTTTTCACACCTTTTCATGTTCTTCATTTTTGTCAACAAAGCTTCATGCTCCTCCTATTTTTCAAACCGTTTCATGCTCCTCATCTTTAACACACCTGTTGAAGCTCTTCATATTTTTCACACCATTTCAGGCTCTTCTTGTTTTTCAACACCATTTCAAGCTCCTCCTATTTTTCAGTCTGTTTCATGCCCCTCATATTTCTGACACCTTTGGAAGCTCTTCATATATTTCACACCTTTTCAGCCTCTTCATGTTTTTGAACACCGCTTCATGCTCCTCCTATTTTTCACAACTTTTGAAGATCTTCATATATTTCACACCTTTTCAAGCTCTTCATGTTTTTGAACACCGCTTCATGCTCCTCATATTTTTCACACCTTTTAAAGCTCTTAATATTTTTCACACATTTTCAGGCTCTACATGTTTTTGAACACCGTTTAATGCTCTTCCTATTTTTCAGACCGTTTCATGCTCCTCATATTTTTCACACCTTTTGAAGCTCTTCATATATTTCTCACCTTGTCCTGTTCTTCAGGTTTTTCAACACCGTTTCATGCTCCTCCTATTTTTCAGACCGTTTCATGATCCTCATATTTCTGACACATTTTGAAGCTCTTAATATTTCACACATTTTCAGACTCTTCATGTTTTTCAACATCGCTTCATCCTCCTCCTATTTTTCAGACCATGTCATGCTCCTCATATTTTTGACACCTTTTGAAGCTCTTCATATATTTCACACCTTTTGAAGCTCTTCATATTTTTCACAAGTTTTAAGGCTGTTCATGTTTTTCAACACCGTTTCATGCTCCTCCTATTTTTCAGACCGTTTCATGCTCCTCATATTTCTGACACCTTTTGAAGCTCTCCATGTTTTTCACATATTTTCAGGCTCTTCATGCTTTTCAACACCATTTCATGCTCCTCCTATTTTGAGACTGTTTCATGCTCCTCTTATTTTTGACACCTTTAGAAGCTCTTAATATATTTCACACCTTTTAAGGCTCTTCATGTTTTTGAACAACGCTTCATGCTCCTCCTATATTTCACACCTTTTGAAGCTCTTCATATATTTCACACCTTTTCAGACTCTTCATGTTTTTCAACATCGCTTCATACTCCTCCTATTTTTCAGACCGTTTCATGCTCCTCATATATTTGACACCTTTTGAAGCTCTTCATATTTTTCACACCTTTTGAAGCTCTTCATATTTTTCACACCTTTTGAAGCTCTTCATATTTTACACATATTTTCACCCTCTTCATGTTTTTCAACACCTTTTCATGCTCCTCCTATTTTTCGGACCGTTTCATTCTCTTCATATTTTTGACACTTTTTGAAGCTCTTCATATTTTTCACACCTTTTCAGGCTCTTCATCTTTTTCAACACCGTTTCATGCTCCTCATATTTTTCAGACCGTTTCATTCTCCTCATATTTATGTCAACTTTTGAAACTCTTCTTTTTCTTCACACCTTTTCATGCTCTTCATGTTTTTGAACACTGCTTCATGCTCCTCCTATGTTTCAGACCGTTTCATGCTCCTCATATTTTTGAAACCTTTTGAAGTTCTTCATATATTTCACACCTTTTCAGGCTCTTCATGTTTTTAAACACCTCTTCATTCTTCTCCTGTTTTTCAGACCATTTCATGCTCCTCATATTTTTCACACTTTTTGAAGCTCTTCATATTTTTCACACTTTTTGAAGCTCTTCATACTTTTCACACCTGTCAGGCTCTTCATGTTTTTGAACACCGCTTCCTGCTCCACCTATTTTTCAGATCGTTTCATGCTCCTCATATTTTTCACACTTTTTGAAGCTCTTCATATTTTTCACACTTTTTCAGGCTCTTCATGTTTTTGAACATCGTTTCATGCTCCTCCTTTTATTCAGACCGTTTCATGCTCCTCATATTTTTGACACCTTTTGAACCTCTTCATATTTTTCACACCTATTCAGGGTCTTCATATTTTTCAACACCGCTTCATGCTCCTCCTATTTTTCAGACCGTTTCATGCTCCTCATATTTTTGACACGTTTTGAAGCTCTTCATTTATTTCACACCTTTTCAGGCTCTTCATGTTTTTCAACATCGCTTCATGCTCCTCGTATTTTTCAGACCGTTTCATGCTTCTCAAATTTTTGACACCTTTTGAAGCTCTTCATATTTTTCACACCTTTTCATGTTCTTCATTTTTGTCAACAAAGCTTCCTGCCCCTCCTATTTTTCAGACCGTTTCATGCTCCTCATCTTTTACACACCTGTTGAAACTCTTCATATTTTTCACCCCATTTCAGGCTCTTCTTGTTTTTCAACACCGTTTAATGCTCCTCCTATTTTTCAGGCCATTTCATGCTCCTCATATTTCTGACACCTTTTGAAGCTCTTCATATATTTCACACCTTTTCAGGCTCTTCATGTTTTTGAACACGGCTTCATGCTCCTCCTATTTTTCACACCTTTTGAAGATCTTCATATATTTCACACCTTTACAAGCTCTTCATGTTTTTGAACACGGCTTCATGCTCCTCCTATTTTTCACACCTTTTGAAGCTCTTAATATTTTTCACACATTTTCAGGCTCTTCATGTTTTTGAACACCGTTTAATGCTCCTCCTATTTTTCAGACTGTTTCATGCTCCTCATATTTTTCACACCTTTTGAAGCTCATCATATATTTCTCACCTTTTCCTGTTCTTCAGGTTTTTCAACACCGTTTCATGCTCCTCCTATTTTTCAGATCGTTTCATGCTCCTCCTATTTTTCAGGCTGTTTCATGCACCTCTTATTATTGACACCTTTTGAAGCTCTTCATATTTTTCACACCTTTTCATGCTCTTCATGTTTTTCAACAACATTTCATGCTCCTACTATTTTTCAGACCTTTTCATGCTCCTCATATTTTTCACACCTTTTCATGCTCTTCTTGTTTTTCAACACAGTTTCATGCTCCTCATATGTTTGACACCTTTTGAATCTCTTCATTTTATTCACACCTTTTCAGGCTCTTCATGATTTTCAACACCGCTTCATGCTCTTCCTATTTTTCAGACCGTTTCATGCTCCTCATATTTTTGATACCTTTGACGCTCTTCATATTTTTCACACCTTTTCAGGCTCTTCATGTTTTGAACACCATTTCATGCTCCTCCTATTTTTCAGACCGTTTCATGCTCCTCATATTTTTGAAAACTTTTGAAGCTCCTCATATTTTTCACACCTTTTCAGGCTCTTCATGTTTTTCAACACACTTTCATGCTCCTCATATGTTTGACACCTTGTGAATCTCTTCATATTATTCACACCTTTTGAGGCTCTTCATGATTTTCAACACCGCTTCATGCTCCCCATATTTTTGAGACCGTTTTATGCTACTCATATTTTGACACCTTTTGAAGCTCTTCATGTATATCACACCTTTTCAGGCTCTACATGTTTTTCAACACCGCTTCATGCTCGTCATATTTTGAGACCGTTTTATGCTACTCATATTTTGACACCTTTTGCAGCTCTTCATGTATTTCAGACCTTTTCAAGCTCTTCATGTATTTCAACACCGCTTCTTTCTCCTCGTATTTTTCAGACCGTTTCATTCTCGTCATATTTTTCAGACAGTTTCATGATCCTCCTATTTTTCAGACCGTTTCATGCTCCTCATGTTTTTGACACCTTTTGAAGCTCTTCATATATTTCTCACCTTTTGAGTCTCTTCATGTTTCTGAACACCGCTTCATGCTCCTCCTATATTTCACACTTTTTGAAGCTCTTCATATATTTCACAACTTTTCAAGCTCTTCATGTTTTTGAACACCGCTTCATGCTCCTCTTATTTTTGACACCTTTTGAAGCTCTTCATATATTTCTCACCTTTTCAGGCTCTTCATGTTTTTGAACACCGCTTCATGCTCCTCTTATTTTTGACACCTTTTGAATCTCTTCATATTTTTCACACCATTTCAGGCTCTTCTTGTTTTTCAACACCATTTCAAGCTACTCCTATTTTTCAGACTGTTTCATGCTCCTCATATTTCTGACACCTTTGGAAGTTCTTCATATATTTCACACCTTTTCAGGCTCTTCATGTTTTTGAACACGGCTTCATGCTCCTCCTATTTTTCACACCTTTTGAAGATCTTCATATATTTCACACCTTTTCAAGCTCTTCATGTTTTTGAACACCGCTTCATGCTCCTCATATTTTTCACACCTTTTGAAGCTCTTAATATTTTTCACACATTTTCAGGCTCTTCATGTTTTTGAACACCGTTTAATGCTCCTCGTATTTTTCAAACCGTTTCATGCTCCTCATATTTTTCACACCTTTTGAAGCTCTTCATATATTTCTCACCTTGTCTTGTTCTTCAGGTTTTTCAACACCGTTTCATGCTCCTCCTATTTTTCAGACCGTTTCCTGCTCCTCATATTTCTGACACATTTTGAAGCTCTTCATATTTTTCACAAGTTTTAAGGCTGTTCATGTTTTTCAACACCGTTTCATGCTCCTCCTATTTTTCAGACCATTTCGTGCTCCTCATATTTCTGACACCTTTTGAGGCTCTCCATATTTTTCACATATTTTCAGGCTCTTCATACTTTTCAACACCGTTTCATGCTCCTCCTATTTTGAGACTGTTTCATGCTCCTCTTATTTTTGACACCTTTAGAAGCTCTTAATATATTTCACACCTTTTAAGGCTCTTCATGTTTTTGAACAACGCTTCATGCTCCTCCTATATTTCACACCTTTTGAAGCTCTTCATATATTTCACACCTTTTCAGACTCTTCATGTTTTTCAACATCGCTTCATACTCCTCCTATTTTTCAGAACGTTTCATGCTCCTCATATATTTGACACCTTTTGAAGCTCTTCATATTTTTCACACCTTTTGAAGCTCTTCATATTTTTCACACATTTTCAGGCTCTTCATGTTTTTCAACACCTTTTCATGCTCCTCCTATTTTTCAGACCGTTTCATGCTCCTCATGTTTTTGACACTTTTTGAAGCTCTTCATATTTTTCACACCTTTTCAGGCTCTTCATCTTTTTCAACACCGTTTCATGCTCCTCCTATGTTTCAGACCTTTTCATGCTCCTCATATTTTTGAAAGCTTTTGAAGTTCTTCATATATTTCACACCTTTTCAGGCTCTTCTTGTTTTTCAACACCTTTTCATGCTCCTCCTATTTTTCAGACCGTTTCATGCTCCTCATATTTTTGACACTTTTTGAAGCTCTTCATATTTTTCACACCTTTTCAGGCTCTTCATCTTTTTCAACACCATTTCATGCTCCTCCTATGTTTCAGACCGTTTCATTCTCTTCATATGTTTGACACTTTTTGAAGCTCTTCATATTTTTCAGACCTTTTCAGGCTCTTCATCTTTTCAGCACCGTTTCATGCTCCTCCTATGTTTCAGACCGTTTCATGCTCCTCATATTTTTGAAACCTTTTGAAGTTCTTCATATATTTCACACCTTTTCAGGCTCTTCATGTTTTTAAACACCTCTTCATTCTTCTCCTGTTTTTCAGACCATTTCATGCTCCTCATATTTTTCACACTTTTGAAGCTCTTCATATTTTTCACACTTTTTGAAGCTCTTCATACTTTTCACACCTGTCAGGCTCTTCATGTTTTTGAACACCGCTTTCTGCTCCACCTATTTTTCAGATCATTTCATGCTCCTCATATTTTTCACACTTTTTGAAGCTCTTCATATTTTTCACACTTTTTCAGGCTCTTCATGTTTTTGAACATCGTTTCATGCTCCTCCTTTTATTCAGACCGTTTCATGCTCCTCATATTTTTGACACCTTTTGAACCTCTTCATATTTTTCACACCAATTCAGGGTCTTCATGTTTTTGAACACTGCCTCATGCTCCACCTATTTTTCAGACCCTTTCATGCTCCTCATATTTTTGACACATTTTGAAGCTCTTCATATTTTTCACACCTTTTCAGTCTCTTCATGTTTTTGAACACTGCCTCATGCTCCACCTATTTTTCAGACCCCTTCATGCTCCTCATTTTTTTTGACACATTTTGAAGCTCTTCATATTTTTCACACCTTTTCAGGCTCTTCATGTTTTTGGACACCACTTCATGCTCCTCCTGTTGTTCAGACCGTTTCCTGCTCTTCAAATTTTTACACCTTTTGAAGCTCTTCATATTTTTCACAAATTTATAGGCTCTTCATGATTTTGAAAACAGCTTCATTCTCCTCCTATTTTTCATACCGTTTCATGCTCCTCATATTTTTGACACCTTTTGAAGCTCTTCATATTTTTCACACCTTTTGAAGCTCTTCATATTTTACACATATTTTCACCCTCTTCATGTTTTTCAACACCGTTTCATGCTCCTCCTATTTTTCGGACCGTTTCATTCTCTTCATATTTTTGACACTTTTTGAAGCTCTTCATATTTTTCACACTTGTTCAGGCTCTTCATCTTTTTCAACACCGTTTCATGCTCCTCATATTTTTCAGACCGTTTCATTCTCCTCATATTTATGTCAACTTTTGAAACTCTTCATTTTCTTCACACCTTTTCATGCTCTTCATGTTTTTGAACACTGCTTCATGCTCCTCCTAGGTTTCAGACCGTTTCATGCTCCTCATATTTTTGAAACCTTTTGAAGTTCTTCATATATTTCACACCTTTTCAGGCTCTTCATATTTTTAAACACCTCTTCATTCTTCTCCTGTTTTTCAGACCATTTCATGCTCCTCATATTTTTCACACTTTTTGAAGCTCTTCATATTTTTCACACTTTTTGAAGCTCTTCATACTTTTCACACCTGTCAGGCTCTTCATGTTTTTGAACATCGCTTCCTGCTCCACCTATTTTTCAGATCGTTTCATGCTCCTCATATTTTTCACACTTTTTGAAGCTCTTCATATTTTTCACACTTTTTCAGGCTCTTCATGTTTTTGAACATCGTTTCATGCTCCTCCTTTTATTCAGACCGTTTCATGCTCCTCATATTTTTGACACCTTTTGAACCTCTTCATATTTTTCACACCTATTCAAGGTCTTCATATTTTTCAACATCGCTTCATGCTCCTCCTATTTTTCAGACCGTTTCATGCTCCTCATATTTTTGACACGTTTTGAAGCTCTTCATTTATTTCACACCTTTTCAGGCTCTTCATGTTTTTCAACATCACTTCATGCTCTTCGTATTTTTCAGACTGTTTCATGCTTCTCAAATTTTTGACACCTTTTGAAGCTCTTCATATTTTTCACACCTTTTCATGTTCTTCATTTTTGTCAACAAAGCTTCATGCTCCTCCTATTTTTCAAACCGTTTCATGCTCCTCATCTTTAACACACCTGTTGAAGCTCTTCATATTTTTCACACCATTTCAGGCTCTTCTTGTTTTTCAACACCATTTCAAGCTCCTCCTATTTTTCAGTCTGTTTCATGCCCCTCATATTTCTGACACCTTTGGAAGCTCTTCATATATTTCACACCTTTTCAGCCTCTTCATGTTTTTGAACACCGCTTCATGCTCCTCCTATTTTTCACACCTTTTGAAGATCTTCATATATTTCACACCTTTTCAAGCTCTTCATGTTTTTGAACACCGCTTCATGCTCCTCATATTTTTCACACCTTTTAAAGCTCTTAATATTTTTCACACATTTTCAGGCTCTACATGTTTTTGAACACCGTTTAATGCTCTTCCTATTTTTCAGACCGTTTCATGCTCCTCATATTTTTCACACCTTTTGAAGCTCTTCATATATTTCTCACCTTGTCCTGTTCTTCAGGTTTTTCAACACCGTTTCATGCTCCTCCTATTTTTCAGACCGTTTCATGATCCTCATATTTCTGACACATTTTGAAGCTCTTAATATTTCACACATTTTCAGACTCTTCATGTTTTTCAACATCGCTTCATCCTCCTCCTATTTTTCAGACCATGTCATGCTCCTCATATTTTTGACACCTTTTGAAGCTCTTCATATATTTCACACCTTTTGAAGCTCTTCATATTTTTCACAAGTTTTAAGGCTGTTCATGTTTTTCAACACCGTTTCATGCTCCTCCTATTTTTCAGACCGTTTCATGCTCCTCATATTTCTGACACCTTTTGAAGCTCTCCATGTTTTTCACATATTTTCAGGCTCTTCATGCTTTTCAACACCATTTCATGCTCCTCCTATTTTGAGACTGTTTCATGCTCCTCTTATTTTTGACACCTTTAGAAGCTCTTAATATATTTCACACCTTTTAAGGCTCTTCATGTTTTTGAACAACGCTTCATGCTCCTCCTATATTTCACACCTTTTGAAGCTCTTCATATATTTCACACCTTTTCAGACTCTTCATGTTTTTCAACATCGCTTCATACTCCTCCTATTTTTCAGACCGTTTCATGCTCCTCATATATTTGACACCTTTTGAAGCTCTTCATATTTTTCACACCTTTTGAAGCTCTTCATATTTTTCACACCTTTTGAAGCTCTTCATATTTTACACATATTTTCACCCTCTTCATGTTTTTCAACACCTTTTCATGCTCCTCCTATTTTTCGGACCGTTTCATTCTCTTCATATTTTTGACACTTTTTGAAGCTCTTCATATTTTTCACACCTTTTCAGGCTCTTCATCTTTTTCAACACCGTTTCATGCTCCTCATATTTTTCAGACCGTTTCATTCTCCTCATATTTATGTCAACTTTTGAAACTCTTCTTTTTCTTCACACCTTTTCATGCTCTTCATGTTTTTGAACACTGCTTCATGCTCCTCCTATGTTTCAGACCGTTTCATGCTCCTCATATTTTTGAAACCTTTTGAAGTTCTTCATATATTTCACACCTTTTCAGGCTCTTCATGTTTTTAAACACCTCTTCATTCTTCTCCTGTTTTTCAGACCATTTCATGCTCCTCATATTTTTCACACTTTTTGAAGCTCTTCATATTTTTCACACTTTTTGAAGCTCTTCATACTTTTCACACCTGTCAGGCTCTTCATGTTTTTGAACACCGCTTCCTGCTCCACCTATTTTTCAGATCGTTTCATGCTCCTCATATTTTTCACACTTTTTGAAGCTCTTCATATTTTTCACACTTTTTCAGGCTCTTCATGTTTTTGAACATCGTTTCATGCTCCTCCTTTTATTCAGACCGTTTCATGCTCCTCATATTTTTGACACCTTTTGAACCTCTTCATATTTTTCACACCTATTCAGGGTCTTCATATTTTTCAACACCGCTTCATGCTCCTCCTATTTTTCAGACCGTTTCATGCTCCTCATATTTTTGACACGTTTTGAAGCTCTTCATTTATTTCACACCTTTTCAGGCTCTTCATGTTTTTCAACATCGCTTCATGCTCCTCGTATTTTTCAGACCGTTTCATGCTTCTCAAATTTTTGACACCTTTTGAAGCTCTTCATATTTTTCACACCTTTTCATGTTCTTCATTTTTGTCAACAAAGCTTCCTGCCCCTCCTATTTTTCAGACCGTTTCATGCTCCTCATCTTTTACACACCTGTTGAAACTCTTCATATTTTTCACCCCATTTCAGGCTCTTCTTGTTTTTCAACACCGTTTAATGCTCCTCCTATTTTTCAGGCCATTTCATGCTCCTCATATTTCTGACACCTTTTGAAGCTCTTCATATATTTCACACCTTTTCAGGCTCTTCATGTTTTTGAACACGGCTTCATGCTCCTCCTATTTTTCACACCTTTTGAAGATCTTCATATATTTCACACCTTTACAAGCTCTTCATGTTTTTGAACACGGCTTCATGCTCCTCCTATTTTTCACACCTTTTGAAGCTCTTAATATTTTTCACACATTTTCAGGCTCTTCATGTTTTTGAACACCGTTTAATGCTCCTCCTATTTTTCAGACTGTTTCATGCTCCTCATATTTTTCACACCTTTTGAAGCTCATCATATATTTCTCACCTTTTCCTGTTCTTCAGGTTTTTCAACACCGTTTCATGCTCCTCCTATTTTTCAGATCGTTTCATGCTCCTCCTATTTTTCAGGCTGTTTCATGCACCTCTTATTATTGACACCTTTTGAAGCTCTTCATATTTTTCACACCTTTTCATGCTCTTCATGTTTTTCAACAACATTTCATGCTCCTACTATTTTTCAGACCTTTTCATGCTCCTCATATTTTTCACACCTTTTCATGCTCTTCTTGTTTTTCAACACAGTTTCATGCTCCTCATATGTTTGACACCTTTTGAATCTCTTCATTTTATTCACACCTTTTCAGGCTCTTCATGATTTTCAACACCGCTTCATGCTCTTCCTATTTTTCAGACCGTTTCATGCTCCTCATATTTTTGATACCTTTGACGCTCTTCATATTTTTCACACCTTTTCAGGCTCTTCATGTTTTGAACACCATTTCATGCTCCTCCTATTTTTCAGACCGTTTCATGCTCCTCATATTTTTGAAAACTTTTGAAGCTCCTCATATTTTTCACACCTTTTCAGGCTCTTCATGTTTTTCAACACACTTTCATGCTCCTCATATGTTTGACACCTTGTGAATCTCTTCATATTATTCACACCTTTTGAGGCTCTTCATGATTTTCAACACCGCTTCATGCTCCCCATATTTTTGAGACCGTTTTATGCTACTCATATTTTGACACCTTTTGAAGCTCTTCATGTATATCACACCTTTTCAGGCTCTACATGTTTTTCAACACCGCTTCATGCTCGTCATATTTTGAGACCGTTTTATGCTACTCATATTTTGACACCTTTTGCAGCTCTTCATGTATTTCAGACCTTTTCAAGCTCTTCATGTATTTCAACACCGCTTCTTTCTCCTCGTATTTTTCAGACCGTTTCATTCTCGTCATATTTTTCAGACAGTTTCATGATCCTCCTATTTTTCAGACCGTTTCATGCTCCTCATGTTTTTGACACCTTTTGAAGCTCTTCATATATTTCTCACCTTTTGAGTCTCTTCATGTTTCTGAACACCGCTTCATGCTCCTCCTATATTTCACACTTTTTGAAGCTCTTCATATATTTCACAACTTTTCAAGCTCTTCATGTTTTTGAACACCGCTTCATGCTCCTCTTATTTTTGACACCTTTTGAAGCTCTTCATATATTTCTCACCTTTTCAGGCTCTTCATGTTTTTGAACACCGCTTCATGCTCCTCTTATTTTTGACACCTTTTGAATCTCTTCATATTTTTCACACCATTTCAGGCTCTTCTTGTTTTTCAACACCATTTCAAGCTACTCCTATTTTTCAGACTGTTTCATGCTCCTCATATTTCTGACACCTTTGGAAGTTCTTCATATATTTCACACCTTTTCAGGCTCTTCATGTTTTTGAACACGGCTTCATGCTCCTCCTATTTTTCACACCTTTTGAAGATCTTCATATATTTCACACCTTTTCAAGCTCTTCATGTTTTTGAACACCGCTTCATGCTCCTCATATTTTTCACACCTTTTGAAGCTCTTAATATTTTTCACACATTTTCAGGCTCTTCATGTTTTTGAACACCGTTTAATGCTCCTCGTATTTTTCAAACCGTTTCATGCTCCTCATATTTTTCACACCTTTTGAAGCTCTTCATATATTTCTCACCTTGTCTTGTTCTTCAGGTTTTTCAACACCGTTTCATGCTCCTCCTATTTTTCAGACCGTTTCCTGCTCCTCATATTTCTGACACATTTTGAAGCTCTTCATATTTTTCACAAGTTTTAAGGCTGTTCATGTTTTTCAACACCGTTTCATGCTCCTCCTATTTTTCAGACCATTTCGTGCTCCTCATATTTCTGACACCTTTTGAGGCTCTCCATATTTTTCACATATTTTCAGGCTCTTCATACTTTTCAACACCGTTTCATGCTCCTCCTATTTTGAGACTGTTTCATGCTCCTCTTATTTTTGACACCTTTAGAAGCTCTTAATATATTTCACACCTTTTAAGGCTCTTCATGTTTTTGAACAACGCTTCATGCTCCTCCTATATTTCACACCTTTTGAAGCTCTTCATATATTTCACACCTTTTCAGACTCTTCATGTTTTTCAACATCGCTTCATACTCCTCCTATTTTTCAGAACGTTTCATGCTCCTCATATATTTGACACCTTTTGAAGCTCTTCATATTTTTCACACCTTTTGAAGCTCTTCATATTTTTCACACATTTTCAGGCTCTTCATGTTTTTCAACACCTTTTCATGCTCCTCCTATTTTTCAGACCGTTTCATGCTCCTCATGTTTTTGACACTTTTTGAAGCTCTTCATATTTTTCACACCTTTTCAGGCTCTTCATCTTTTTCAACACCGTTTCATGCTCCTCCTATGTTTCAGACCTTTTCATGCTCCTCATATTTTTGAAAGCTTTTGAAGTTCTTCATATATTTCACACCTTTTCAGGCTCTTCTTGTTTTTCAACACCTTTTCATGCTCCTCCTATTTTTCAGACCGTTTCATGCTCCTCATATTTTTGACACTTTTTGAAGCTCTTCATATTTTTCACACCTTTTCAGGCTCTTCATCTTTTTCAACACCATTTCATGCTCCTCCTATGTTTCAGACCGTTTCATTCTCTTCATATGTTTGACACTTTTTGAAGCTCTTCATATTTTTCAGACCTTTTCAGGCTCTTCATCTTTTCAGCACCGTTTCATGCTCCTCCTATGTTTCAGACCGTTTCATGCTCCTCATATTTTTGAAACCTTTTGAAGTTCTTCATATATTTCACACCTTTTCAGGCTCTTCATGTTTTTAAACACCTCTTCATTCTTCTCCTGTTTTTCAGACCATTTCATGCTCCTCATATTTTTCACACTTTTGAAGCTCTTCATATTTTTCACACTTTTTGAAGCTCTTCATACTTTTCACACCTGTCAGGCTCTTCATGTTTTTGAACACCGCTTTCTGCTCCACCTATTTTTCAGATCATTTCATGCTCCTCATATTTTTCACACTTTTTGAAGCTCTTCATATTTTTCACACTTTTTCAGGCTCTTCATGTTTTTGAACATCGTTTCATGCTCCTCCTTTTATTCAGACCGTTTCATGCTCCTCATATTTTTGACACCTTTTGAACCTCTTCATATTTTTCACACCAATTCAGGGTCTTCATGTTTTTGAACACTGCCTCATGCTCCACCTATTTTTCAGACCCTTTCATGCTCCTCATATTTTTGACACATTTTGAAGCTCTTCATATTTTTCACACCTTTTCAGTCTCTTCATGTTTTTGAACACTGCCTCATGCTCCACCTATTTTTCAGACCCCTTCATGCTCCTCATTTTTTTTGACACATTTTGAAGCTCTTCATATTTTTCACACCTTTTCAGGCTCTTCATGTTTTTGGACACCACTTCATGCTCCTCCTGTTGTTCAGACCGTTTCCTGCTCTTCAAATTTTTACACCTTTTGAAGCTCTTCATATTTTTCACAAATTTATAGGCTCTTCATGATTTTGAAAACAGCTTCATTCTCCTCCTATTTTTCATACCGTTTCATGCTCCTCATATTTTTGACACCTTTTGAAGCTCTTCATATTTTTGACACCTTTTGAAGCTCTTTATATTTTTCACACATTTTCAGGCTCTTCATGTATTTCAACACCCCTTGTTGCTCCTCCTATTTTTCAGACCATTTCATGCTCCTCATATTTTTGACAGCTTTGGAAGCTCTTCATATATTTCACACCTTTTCAGACTCTTCATGTTTTTCAACATCGCTTCATACTCCTCCTATTTTTCAGAACGTTTCATGCTCCTCATATATTTGACACCTTTTGAAGCTCTTCATATTTTTCACACCTTTTGAAGCTCTTCATATTTTTCACACATTTTCAGGCTCTTCATGTTTTTCAACACCTTTTCATGCTCCTCCTATTTTTCAGACCGTTTCATCCTCCTCATATTTTTGACACTTTTTGAAGCTCTTCATATTTTTCACACCTTTTCAGGCTCTTCATCTTTTTCAACACCGTTTCATGCTCCTCCTATGTTTCAGACCTTTACATGCTCCTCATATTTTTGAAACCTTTTGAAGTTCTTCATATATTTCACACCTTTTCAGGCTCTTCTTGTTTTTCAACACCTTTTCATGCTCCTCCTATTTTTCAGACCGTTTCATGCTCCTCATATTTTTGACACTTTTTGAAGCTCTTCATATTTTTCACACCTTTTCAGGCTCTTCATCTTTTTCAACACCATTTCATGCTCCACCTATGTTTCAGACCGTTTCATGCTCCTCATATTTTTGACACTTTTTGAAGCTCTTCATATTTTTCAGACCTTTTCAGGCTCTTCATCTTTTTCAGCACCGTTTCATGCTCCTCATATTTTTCAGACCGTTTCATTCTCTTCATATGTTTGATACTTTTTGAAGCTCTTCATATTTTTCAGACCTTTTCGGGCTCTTCATCTTTTTCAGCACCGTTTCATGCTCCTCCTATGTTTCAGACCGTTTCATGCTCCTCATATTTTGAAACCTTTTGAAGTTCTTCATATATTTCACACCTTTTCAGGCTCTTCATGTTTTTAAACACCTCTTCATTCTTCTCCTGTTTTTCAGACCATTTCATGCTCCTCATATTTTTCACACTTTTGAAGCTCTTCATATTTTTCACACTTTTTGAAGCTCTTCATACTTTCCACACCTGTCAGGCTCTTCATGTTTTTGAACACCGCTTCCTGCTCCACCTATTTTTCAGATCGTTTCATGCTCCTCATATTTTTCACACTTTTTGAAGCTCTTCATATTTTTCACACTTTTTCAGGCTCTTCATGTTTTTGAACATCGTTTCATGCTCCTCCTTTTATTCAGACCGTTTCATGCTCCTCATATTTTTGACACCTTTTGAACCTCTTCATATTTTTCACACCAATTCAGGGTCTTCATGTTTTTGAACACTGCCTCATGCTCCACCTATTTTTCAGACCCTTTCATGCTCCTCATATTTTTGACACATTTTGAAGCTCTTCATATTTTTCACACCTTTTCAGTCTCTTCATGTTTTTGAACACTGCCTCATGCTCCACCTATTTTTCAGACCCTTTCATGCTCATCATATTTTTGACACATTTTGAAGCTCTTCATATTTTTCACACCTTTTCAGGCTCTTCATGTTTTTGGACACCACTTCATGCTCCTCCTGTTGTTCAGACCGTTTCCTGCTCTTCAAATTTTTACACCTTTTGAAGCTCTTCATATTTTTCACAAATTTATAGGCTCTTCATGATTTTGAAAACAGCTTCATTCTCCTCCTATTTTTCATACCGTTTCATGCTCCTCATATTTTTGACACCTTTTTAAGCTCTTCATATTTTTCACACCTTTTCAGGCTCTTCTTGTTTTTCAACACCGTTTCATCATCCTCCTATTTTTCAGACCGTTTGATGCTCCTCATATATTTGACACATTTTTAAGCTCTTCATATATTTCACACATTTTCAGGCTATTCATGTTTTTCAACACCGCTTCATGCTCCTCCTATTTTTCAGACCGTTTCATGCTAATGATATTTTTGACACCTGTTGAAGCTCTTCATATTTCTCACACCTTTTCAGGCTCTTCATGTTTTTCAACACCGCTTCATGCTCCTCCTATTTTTCAGACAGTTTCATGCTCCTCATATTTTTGACACCTTTTGAAGCTCTTCATATTTTTGACACCTTTTGAAGCTCTTTATATTTTTCACACATTTTCAGGCTCTTCATGTATTTCAACACCCCTTGTTGCTCCTCCTATTTTTCAGACCATTTCATGCTCCTCATATTTTTGACAGCTTTGGAAGCTCTTCATATTTTTCACACCTTTTCAGACTCTTCATGTTTTTCAACACCGTTGCATGATCCTCCTATTTTTCAGACCGTTTCATGCTCCTCATATACTTGACACATTTTTAAGCTCTTCATATATTTCACACATTTTCAGGCTATTCATGTTTTTCAACACCGCTTCATACTCCTTGTATTTTTAAGACCGTTTCATGCTCCTCATATTTTTGACACCTTTTTAAGCTCTTCATATTTCTCACACATTTTCTGGCTCTTCATGTTTTTCAACAACTCTTCAGCACCTCCAATTTTTCAGACCGTTTCATGCTCATCTCATTTTTGACACTTTTTGAAGCTCTTCATATTTTTCACACCTTTTCAGGCTCTTCATGTTTTTCAACACCGCTTCATGCTCCTCCTATTTTTCAGAACGTTTCATGCTCATCTCATTTTTGACACCTTTTGAAGCTCTTCATATTTTTCACACCTTTTGAAGCTCTTCATATTTTTCAGACTTTTTCAGTCTCTTCATGTTTTTCAACACCGTTTCATGCTTCTTCTATTTTTCACACATTTTGAAGCTCTTCATATTTCTCACACCTTTTCAGGCTCTTCATGTTTTTCTACAACACTTCATGCTTCTCCTATTTTTCAGCCCGTTTCATGCTCCTCATGTATTCCACACCTTTTGAAGCTCTTCATATTTTTCACACCTTTTCAGGCTTTTCATGTTTTTCAACACCATTTCATGCTGCTTCTATTTTTCAGACCGTTTCATGCTCCTCCTATTTTTGACACCTTTTGAAGCTCTTCATATTTTTCACACCTTTTCAGGCTCTTCATGTTTTTCTACACCACTTCATGCTTCTCCTATATTTCAGCCCGTTTCATGCTCATCATGTATTTCACACCTTTTGAAGCTCTTCATATTTTTCACACCTTTTAAGGCTCTTCATGTTTTTCTACACCACTTCATGCTCCTCCTATTTTTCAGACCGTTTCATGCTCCTCATATTTTTGACATCTTTTGAAGCTTTTCATATTTTTCACACCTTTTCAGGCTCTTCATTTTTTCAACACCGCTTCATGCTCCTCCTATTTTTCAGACCGTTTCATGCTCATCTCATTTTTGAAACCTTTTGAAGCTTTTCATATTTTTCACAACGTTTCAGGCTCTTCAAGTTTTTGAACACTGCTTCATGCTCCTCCTATTTTTCAGACCGTTTCATGCTCATCTCATTTTTGACACCTTTTGAAGCTTTTCATATTTTTCACACCTTTTCAGGCTCTTCATGTTTTTGAACACCGCTTCATGCTCCTCCTATTTTTCAGACCGTTTCATGCTCCTCATATTTCACACCTTTTGAAGCTCTTCATATTTTGCACACCTTTTCAGGCTCTTCATGTTTTTGATGACCGTTACATTCTCCTCCTGTTATTCAGACCGTTTCATGCTCTTCATATTTTTGACACTTTTTGAAGCTCTTTATATATTTCAGACATTTTCAGGCTCTTCATGTTTTTGAATACAGCTTCATGCTCCTCCTATTTTTCAGACCATTTCATGCTCCTCATATTTTTGACAACTTTGAAAGCTCTTCATATTTTTCACACATTTTCAGGCTCTTCATGTTTTTCAACACTGTTGCATGATCCTCCTATTTTTCAGACCGTTTCATGCTCCTCATATACTTGACACATTTTTAAGCTCTTCATATATTTCACACATTTTCAGGCTGTTCATGTTTTTCAACACCGCTTCATGCTCCTTGTATTTTTAAGACCGTTTCATGCTCCTCATATTTTTGACACCTTTTTAATCTCTTCATATTTTTCACACCTTTTTAAGCTCTTCATATTTCTCACCCCTTTTCAGGCTCTTCATGTTTTTCCACAACACTTCATGCACCTCCTATTTGTCAGACCGTTTCTTGCTCATCTCATTTATGACACCTTTTGAATCTTTTCATATTTTTCACACCTTCTCAGGCTCTTCATGTTTTTGAACACCGCTTCATGCTAATCCTATTTTTCAAACCATATCATGCTCCTCATATTTTTCACACCTTTTAAGCTCTTCATATTGTTCACACTTTTTCAGGCTCTTCATGTTTTTCAACACCGCTTCATGCTCCTCCAATTTTTCAGACCGTTTCATGATCATCAAATTTTTGACACCTTTTGAAGCTCTTCATATTTTTCACACCTTTTGAAGCTCTTCATATTTTTCACACCATTTCAGGCTCTTCATGTTTTTCAACACCGTTTCATGCTGCTTCTATTTTTCAGACCGTTTCATGCTCCTCATATTTTTCACACCTTTTGAAGCTCTTCATATTTTTCACACCTTTTCAGGCTCTTCATGTTTTTCTACACCACTTCATGCTTCTCCTATTTTTCAGCCCGTTTCATGCTCCTCATTTATTTCACACCTTTTGAAGCTCTTCATATTTTTCACAGCTTTTCACGCTCTTCATGTGTTTGAACACCGCTTCATGCTCCTCATATATTTCAGACCGTTTCATGCTCATCTCATTTTTGACACCTTTTGAAGCTCTTCATATTTTTCACACCTTTTCAGGCTCTTCATGTTTTTGAACACCGCTTCATGCTCCTCCTATTTTTGAGACCGCTTCATACTCCTCTCATTTTTGACACCTTTTGAATCTCCTCATATTTTTTACACCTTTTGAAGCTCTTCATATATTTCACACTTTTTCAGGCTCTTCATGTTTTTCAACACGGCTTCATGCTCCTCCTATTTTTCAGACCATTTCATGCTCCTCATATTTTTCACACCTTTTGAAGCTCTTCATATTTTTCACACCTTTTAAGCCTCTTCATGTTTTTTAACACCGCTTCATGCTCCTCCTATTTTCAAGACAGTTTTATACTCCTCATGTATTTCATACCTTTTGAAGCTCTTCATATATTTCACACCTTGTCAGGCTCTTCATATTTTTGAACACCGCTTCATGCTCCTCCTATTTTTAAGACCGTTTCATGCTCCTCATATATTTCACACCTTTTGAAGTTCTTCATATTTTTCACACCTTTTCAGGCTCTGCATGTTTTTCAACACCGTTTCATGCTCCGCCTATTTTTCAGACCGTTTCATGCTCCTCATATTTTTGACACCTTTTGAAGTTCTTGATATATTTCACACCTTCTCAGGCTCTTCATTTTTTTGAACACCACTTCTTGCTCCTCCTATTTTTCAGACCGTTTCATGCTCATCTCATTTTTGACACCTTTTGAAGCTCTTCATATATTTGACACCATTTGAAGCTCTTCATATTTTTCACAACTTTTCAGGCTCTGCATGTTTTTGAACACCGTTTCTTGCTACTCCTATATTTCAGCCCGATTCTTGCTGCTCATATATTTGAAACCTTTTGAAGCTCTTCATATTTTTAACACCTTTTCAGGCTCTTCATGTTTTTCAACACCGCTTCATGCTCCTCCTATTTTTCAGACCGTTTCATGCTCCTCATATTTTTGACACTTTTTGATGGTATTCATATTTTTCACACCTTTTCAGGCTTTTCATGTTTTTGAACACCGCTTCATGCTCCTCCTATTTTTCACACCTTTTTAAGCTCTTCATATTTTTCACACCTTTTCAGGCTCTTCATGTTTTTGAACACGGTTTCATGCTCCTCCTATTTTTCAGACCGTTTCATGCTCCTCATATTTTTGACACCTTTTGAAGCTCTTCATATTTTTCATATTTTTGAAGCTCTTCATATATTCACACGTTTTCAGACTCTTCATGTTATTGAACACCGCTTCATGCTCCTCCTATTTTTCACACCTTTTGAAGTTCTTCATATTTTTCACACCTTTTCAGTCTCTTCATGTTTTTGAACACCGCTTCATGCTCTTCCTATTTTTCAGACCGTTTCATGCTCCTCATATATTTGACACTTTTTGAAGCTCTTCATATTTTTCACACCTTTTCAGGCTCTTCATGTTTTTGAACACCGCTTCATGCTCCTCCTATTTTTCAGACGGTTTCATGTTCATCTCTTTTTTGACAACTTTGAAGCTCCTCATATTTTTCACACCTTTTGAATCTCTTCATGTTTTTCACTCCTTTTCAGGGTCTTCATGTTTTTCAACACCACTTCATGCTCCTCCGATTTTTCAGACGGTTTCATGTTCATCTCATTTTGGACACCTTTTGAAGCTCTTCATATTTTTCTCACGTTTTCAGGCTCTTCAAGTTTTTCAACACCGCTTCATGCTCCTCCTATTTTTGAGACCGTTTCATGCTCCTCATATTTTTGACAAATTTTGGAGCTCTTCATATTTTTCACACTTTTTCAGGCCCTCCAAGTTTTTGAACACCGCTAAATGCTCCTCATATTTTTGAGACCGTTTCATGCTCCTCATATTTTTGACACCTTTTGAAGCTCTTCATATTTTTTACACCTTTTCAGGATCTTCATGTTTTTGAACACCATTTCATGCTGCTCCTATTTTTCAGACCGTTTCACGCTCCGCATATTTTTAACACTTTTTGAAGCTCTTCATATTTTTCACAACATTCCAGGCTCTTCATGTTTTTGAACACCGTTTCATGTTCATCCTATTTTTCAGACCGTTTCATGCTCCTCATATTTTTGACACCTTTTGAAGCTCCTCCGATTTTTAACACCTTTTCAGGCTCTTCATATTTTTCAACACCACTTCATGCTCCTCCTATTTTTCAGACCGTCTCATGCTCCTCCTATTTTTCAGACTGTGTCATGCACCTCTTATTTTTGACACTTTTGAAGCTCTTCATATTTTTCACACGTTTTCAGGCTCTTCATGGTTTTCAACATCGCTTCATGTTCCTCCTATTTTTCGGACCGTTTCATTCTCTTCATATTTTTGACACTTTTTGAAGCTCTTCATATTTTTCACACCTTTTCAGGCTCTTCATCTTTTTCAACACCGTTTCATGCTCCTCATATTTTTCAGACCGTTTCATTCTCCTCATATTTATGTCAACTTTTGAAACTCTTCATTTTCTTCACACCTTTTCATGCTCTTCATGTTTTTGAACACTGCTTCATGCTCCTCCTATGTTTCAGACCGTTTCATGCTCCTCATATTTTTGAAACCTTTTGAAGTTCTTCATATATTTCACACCTTTTCAGGCTCTTCATGTTTTTAAACACCTCTACATTCTTCTCCTGTTTTTCAGACCATTTCATGCTCCTCATATTTTTCACACTTTTTGAAGCTCTTCATATTTTTCACACTTTTTGAAGCTCTTCATACTTTTCACACCTGTCAGGCTCTTCATGTTTTTGAACACCGCTTCATGCTCCTCCTATTTTTGAGACCGCTTCATACTCCTCTCATTTTTGACACCTTTTGAATCTCCTCATATTTTTTACACCTTTTGAAGCTCTTCATATGTTTCACACTTTTTCAGGCTCTTCATGTTTTTCAACACGGCTTCATGCTCCTCCTATTTTTCAGACCATTTCATGCTCCTCATATTTTTCACACCTTTTGAAGCTCTTCATATTTTTCACACCTTTTAAGCCTCTTCATGTTTTTTAACACCGCTTCATGCTCCTCCTATTTTCAAGACAGTTTTATACTCCTCATGAATTTCATACCTTTTGAAGCTCTTCATATATTTCACACCTTGTCACGCTCTTCATATTTTTGAACACCGCTTCATGCTCCTCCTATTTTTAAGACCGTTTCATGCTCCTCATATATTTCACACCTTTTGAAGTTCTTCATATTTTTCACACCTTTTCAGGCTCTGCATGTTTTTCAACACCGTTTCATGCTCCGCCTATTTTTCAGACCGTTTCATGCTCCTCATATTTTTGACACCTTTTGAAGTTCTTGATATATTTCACACCTTCTCAGGCTCTTCATTTTTTTGAACACCACTTCTTGCTCCTCCTATTTTTCAGACCGTTTCATGCTCATCTCATTTTTGACACCTTTTGAAGCTCTTCATATATTTGACACCATTTGAAGCTCTTCATATTTTTCACAACTTTTCAGGCTCTGCATGTTTTTGAACACCGTTTCTTCCTACTCCTATATTTCAGCCCGATTCTTGCTGCTCATATATTTGAAACCTTTTGAAGCTCTTCATGTTTTTAACACCTTTTCAGGCTCTTCATGTTTTTCAACACCGCTTCATGCTCCTCCTATTTTTCAGACCGTTTCATGCTCCTCATATTTTTGACACTTTTTGATGGTATTCATATTTTTCACACCTTTTCAGGCTTTTCATGTTTTTGAACACCGCTTCATGCTCCTCCTATTTTTCACACCTTTTTAAGCTCTTCATATTTTTCACACCTTTTCATGTTCTTCATTTTTGTCAACAAAGCTTCATGCTCCTCCTATTTTTCAAACCGTTTCATGCTCCTCATCTTTTACACACCTGTTGAAGCTCTTCATATTTTTCACACCATTTCAGGCTCTTCTTGTTTTTGAACACCATTTCAAGCTCCTCCTATTTTTCTGACTGTTTCATGCTCCTCATATTTCTGACACCTTTGGAAGCTCTTCATATATTTCACACCTTTTCAGGCTCTTCATGTTTTTGAACACCGCTTCATGCTCCTCCTATTTTTCACACCTTTTGATGATCTTCATATATTTCACACCTTTTCAAGCTCTTCATGTTTTTGAACACCGCTTCATGCTCCTCATATTTTTCACACCTTTTAAAGCTCTTAATATTTTTCACACATTTTCAGGCTCTACATGTTTTTGAACACCGTTTAATGCTCCTCCTATTTTTCAAACCGTTTCATGCTCCTCATATTTTTCACACCTTTTGAAGCTCTTCATATATTTCTCACCTTGTCCTGTTCTTCATTTTTTTCAACACCGTTTCATGCTCCTCCTATTTTTCAGACCGTTTCATGCTCCTCATATTTCTGACACATTTTGAAGCTCTTCATATATTTCACACCTTTTCAGACTCTTCATGTTTTTCAACATCGCTTCATCCTCCTCCTATTTTTCAGACCGTTTCATGCTCCTCATATTTTTGACACCTTTTGAAGCTCTTCATATTTTTCACACCTTTTGAAGCTCTTCATATTTTTCAAAAGTTTTAAGGCTGTTCATGTTTTTCAACACCGTTTCATGCTCCTCCTATTTTTCAGACCGTTTCATGATCCTCATGTATTTCACACCTTTTGAAGCTCTTCATATTTTTCACACGTTTTAAGGCTGTTCATGTTTTTCAACACCGTTTCATGCTCCCCCTATTTTTCAGACCCTTTCATGCTCCTCATATTTCTGACACCTTTTGAAGCTCTCCATATTTTTCACATATTTCCAGGCTCTTCATGCTTTTCAAACCGCTTCCTGCTCCACCTATTTTTCAGATCGTTTCATGCTCCTCATATTTTTCACACTTTTTGAAGCTCTTCATATTTTTCACACGTTTTCAGGCTCTTCATGTTTTTGAACATCGTTTCATGCTCCTCCTTTTATTCAGACCGTTTCATGCTCCTCATATTTTTGACACGTTTTGAAGCTCTTCATTTATTTCACACCTTTTCAGGCTCTTCATGTTTTTCAACATCGCTTCATGCTCCTCGTATTTTTCAGACCGTTTCATGCTTGTCAAATTTTTGACACCTTTTGAAGCTCTTCATATTTTTCACACCTTTTCATGTTCTTCATTTTTGTCAACAAAGCTTCATGCTCCTCCTATTTTTCAAACCATTTCATGCTCCTCACCTTTACACACCTGTTGAAGCTCTTCATATTTTTCACACCTATTCAGGGTCTTCATATTTTTCAACACCGCTTCATGCTCCTCCTATTTTTCAGACCCTTTCATGCTCCTCGTATTTCTGACACCTTTTGAAACTCTCCATATTTTTCACATATTTTCAGGCTCTTCATGCTTTTCAACACCGTTTCATGCTCCTCCTATTTTGAGACTGTTTCATGCTCCTCTTATTTTTGACACCTTTAGAAGCTCTTAATATATTTCACACCTTTTAAGGCTCTTCATGTTTTTGAACAACGCTTCATGCTCCTCCTATATTTCACACCTTTTGAAGCTCTTCATATATTTCACACCTTTTCAGACTCTTCATGTTTTTCAACATCGCTTCATACTCCTCCTATTTTTCAGACCGTTTCATGCTCCTCATATATTTGACACCTTTTGAAGCTCTTCATATTTTTCACACCTTTTGAAGCTCTTCATATTTTTCACACCTTTTGAAGCTCTTCATATTTTACACATATTTTCACCCTCTTCATGTTTTTCAACACCTTTTCATGCTCCTCCTATTTTTCGGACCGTTTCATTCTCTTCATATTTTTGACACTTTTTGAAGCTCTTCATATTTTTCACACCTGTTCAGGCTCTTCATCTTTTTGAACACCGTTTCATGCTCCTCCTATTTTTCAGACCGTTTCATTCTCCTCATATTTATGTCAACTTTTGAAACTCTTCATTTTCTTCACACCTTTTCATGCTCTTCATGTTTTTGAACACTGCTTCATGCTCCTCCTATGTTTCAGACCGTTTCATGCTCCTCATATTTTTGAAACCTTTTGAAGTTCTTCATATATTTCACACCTTTTCAGGCTCTTCATATTTTTAAACACCTCTTCATTCTTCTCCTGTTTTTCAGACCATTTCATGCTCCTCATATTTTTCACACTTTTTGAAGCTCTTCATATTTTTCACACTTTTTGAAGCTCTTCATACTTTTCACACCTGTCAGGCTCTTCATGTTTTTGAACATCGCTTCCTGCTCCACCTATTTTTCAGATCGTTTCATGCTCCTCATATTTTTCACACTTTTTGAAGCTCTTCATATTTTTCACACTTTTTCAGGCTCTTCATGTTTTTGAACATCGTTTCATGCTCCTCCTTTTATTCAGACCGTTTCATGCTCCTCATATTTTTGAAACCTTTTGAAGTTCTTCATATATTTCACACCTTTTCAGGCTCTTCATGTTTTTAAACACCTCTTCATTCTTCTCCTGTTTTTCAGACCATTTCATGCTCCTCGTATTTTTCACACTTTTTGAAGCTCTTCACATTTATCACACTTTTTCAGGCTCTTCATGTTTTTGAATATCGTATCATGCTCCTCCTTTTATTCAGACCGTTTCATGCTCCTCATATTTTTGACACCTTTTGAACCTCTTCATATTTTTCACACCTATTCAGGGTCTTCATATTTTTCAACACCGCTTCATGCTCCTCCTATTTTTCAGACCGTTTCATGATGCTCATATTTTTGACACGTTTTGAAGCTCTTCATTTATTTCACACCTTTTCAGGCTCTTCATGTTTTTCAATATCACTTCATGCTCTTCGTATTTTTCAGACCGTTTCATGCTTCTCAAATTTTTGACACCTTTTGAAGCTCTTCATATTTTTCACACCTTTTCATGTTCTTCATTTTTGTCAACAAAGCTTCATGCTCCTCCTATTTTTCAAACCGTTTCATGCTCCTCATCTTTTACACACCTGTTGAAGCTCTTCATATTTTTCACACCATTTCAGGCTCTTCTTGTTTTTCAACACCATTTCAAGCTCCTCCTATTTTTCAGTCTGTTTCATGCTCCTCATATTTCTGACACCTTTGGAAGCTCTTCATATATTTCACACCTTTTCAGGCTCTTCATGTTTTTGAACACCGCTTCATGCTCCTCATATTTTTCACAACTTTTAAAGCTCTTAATATTTTTCACACATTTTCAGGCTCTACATGTTTTTGAACACCGTTTAATGCTCTTCCTATTTTTCAGACCGTTTCATGCTCCTCATATTTTTCACACCTTTTGAAGCTCTTCATATATTTCACACCTTTTGAAGCTCTTCATATTTTTCACAAGTTTTAAGGCTGTTCATGTTTTTCAACACCGTTTCATGCTCCTCCTATTTTTCAGACCGTTTCATGCTCCTCATATTTCTGACACCTTTTGAAGCTCTCCATATTTTTCACATATTTTCAGGCTCTTCATGCTTTTCAACACCATTTCATGCTCCTCCTATTTTGAGACTGTTTCATGCTCCTCTTATTTTTGACACCTTTAGAAGCTCTTAATATATTTCACACCTTTTAAGGCTCTTCATGTTTTTGAACAACGCTTCATGCTCCTCCTATATTTCACACCTTTTGAAGCTCTTCATATATTTCACACCTTTTCAGACTCTTCATGTTTTTCAACATCGCTTCATACTCCTCCTATTTTTCAGACCGTTTCATGCTCCTCATATATTTGACACCTTTTGAAGCTCTTCATATTTTTCACACCTTTTGAAGCTCTTCATATTTTTCACACCTTTTGAAGCTCTTCATATTTTACACATATTTTCACCCTCTTCATGTTTTTCAACACCTTTTCATGCTCCTCCTATTTTTCGGACCATTTCATTCTCTTCATATTTTTGACACTTTTTGAAGCTCTTCATATTTTTCACAGCTTTTCAGGCTCTTCATCTTTTTCAACACCGTTTCATGCTCCTCATATTTTTCAGACCGTTTCATTCTCCTCATATTTATGTCAACTTTTGAAACTCTTCATTTTCTTCACACCTTTTCATGCTCTTCATGTTTTTGAACACTGCTTCATGCTCCTCCTATGTTTCAGACCGTTTCATGCTCCTCATATTTTTGAAACCTTTTGAAGTTCTTCATATTTTTCACACCTTTTCAGGCTCTTCATGTTTTTAAACACCTCTTCATTCTTCTCCTGTTTTTCAGACCATTTCATGCCGTTATATTTTTCACACTTTTTGAAGCTCTTCATATTTTTCTCACCCTTTGAAGCTCTTCATATTTTTCATATTTTTGACGCTCTTCATATTTTTCACACCTTTTCAGGCTCTTCATGTTTTTCAACACCGATTCATGCTCCTCCTATGTTTCAGACCGTTTCATGCTCCTCATATTTTGACACATTTTGAAGCTCTTCATATTTTTCTCACCCTTTGAAGCTCTTCATATTTTTCATATTTTTGAAGCTCTTCATATTTTCACAAGTTTTCAGGCTCTTCATGTTTTTCAACACCGCTTCATGCTCCTCCTATTTTTAAAACTGTATCATGCTCCTCATATTTTTCACACCTTTTGAAGCTCTTCATATTTTTCACACCTTTTCAGGCTCTTCATGTTTTTCAACACCGCTTCATGCTCCGCCTATTTTTCAGACCGTTTCATGCTCCTCATATTTTTGACACCTTTTGAAGCTATTCATATTTTTCTCACCCTTTGAAGCTCTTCATATTTTTCATATTTTTGAAGCTCTTCATATTTTCACAACTTTTCAGGCTCTTCATGTTTTTGAACACCACTTTATGCTCCTTCTATTTTTCAGAGAGTTTCATGCTCCTCATGTATTTCACACCTTTTGAAGCTTTTCATATTTTTCACACTTTTTCAGGCTCTTCATGTTTTTCAACACCACTTCATTCTTCTCCTATTTTTCAGTCCGTTTCATGCTCCTCATGTA
Organism: Dama dama; assembly: GCF_033118175.1. Lineage (NCBI taxonomy): Eukaryota > Metazoa > Chordata > Mammalia > Artiodactyla > Cervidae > Dama > Dama dama. The sequence goes on from NW_026870936.1 coordinate 652,576, forward strand.
TTTCACACCTTTTGAAGCTCTTCATATTTTTCACACCTTTTCAGGCTCTTCATGTTTTTGATCACCATTTCATGCTCCTCCCATTTTTCAGACCGTTTCATGCTCCTCATATTTTTGACACCTTTTGACGCTGTTCATATTTTTCACACCTTTTCAGACTCTTCATGTTTTTGAACACCTCTTCATGCTCCTCCTATTATTCAGACCGTTTCATGCTTCTCATATTTTTGACACCTTTTGAAGCTCTTCATATTTTTCACACCATTTCAGGCTCTTAATGTTTTTCAACACCACTTCATGCTTCTCCTATTTTTCATACGATTTCATGCTCCTCATATTTTTGACACCTTTTGAAGCTCTTCATATTGTTCACACCTTTTCAGGCTCTTCATGTTTTTGAACACCGTTTCATGTTCCTCGTATTTTTCAGGCCATTTCATGCTCGTCATGTATTTCACACTTTTGAAGCTCTTCATATTTTTCACACCTTTTCAGGATCTTCATGTTTTTCAACACCACTTCATGCTTCTCATATTTTTCAGCCCGTTTCATGCTCCTCATATTTTTGACACCTTTTGAAGCTTTTCATATTTTTCACACTTTTTCAGGTTCTTCATGTTTTTGAGCACACCTTCTTGCTCCTCCTATTTTTCAGACCGTTTCATGCTCCTCATGTATTTCACACCATTTGAAGCTCTTCATGTTTTTCACACCTTTTTTGTCTCTTCATGTATTTGAACACCATTTCATGCTCCTCCGATTTTTTAGACCATTTCATGCTCCTCATATTTTTGACACCTTTTGAAGCTCTTCATATTTTTCACACCTTTTCAGGCTCTTCATGTTTTTGAACACCGCTTCATGCTCCTCCAATTTTTCGGACCGTTTCATGTTTCTCATATTTTAGACACCTTTTGAAGCTCTTCATATTTTTCACACCTTTTGAAGCTCTTCATATTTTTCATATTTTTGAAGCTCTTCATATTTTTCACACCTTTTCAGGCTTTTCATGTATTTGAACACCAGTTCATGCTCCTCCTATTTTTCAGACCGTTTCATGCTCCTCCTATTTTTCACTCCTTTTGAAGCTCTTCATATTTTTCACACCTTTTCAGTCTCTACATGTTTATGAACACCGCTTCATGCTCCTCCTATTTCTCAGACCATTTCATGCTCCTCATGTATTTCACACCTTTTGAAGCTCTTCGTATTTTGCACACATTTTCAGGCTTTTCATGTTTTTCACAAACACTTCATGCTCCTCATATTTTTCAGACCGTTTCATGCACATTTCATTTTTGACTCCTTTTGAAGCTCTTCATATTTTTCACACCATTTTCAGTCTCTTCATGTTTTTCAACACCGCTTTATGATCCTCCTATTTTTCAGACAGTTTCATATTCCTCATATTTTTGACATTTTTTGAGGCTCTTCATATTTTTCACACCTTTTCAGGCTCTTCATGTTTTTGAACACCGTTTCATGCTCCTCCTATTTTTCTGACCGTTTCATGAACATCTCATTTTTGACACCTTTTAAAGCCTTTGATATTTTTCACACCATTTTCAGGCTCTTCATGTTTTTCAACACCACTTTATGATCCTCCTATTTTTCAGACCATTTCATGCTCCTCATATATTTGACACCTTTTGAAGCTCTTCATATTTTTCACACCTTTTCAGGCTCTTCATATTTTTCACACATTTTCAGGCTGTTCATGTTTTTGAACAGGGTTTCATGCTCCTCCAATTTTTCAGACCGTTTCATGTTCCTCATATTTTTGACACCTTTTGAAGCTCTTCATATTTTTCACACCTTTTGAAGCTCTTCATATTTTTTACACCATTTGCAGGCTCTTCATTTTTTTCAACACCGTTTCATGCTCCTCCTATTTTTCAGACCGTTTCATGCTCCTCTTATGTTTGACACCTTTTGAAGCTCTTCATATTTTTCACACCTTTTCACGCTCTTCATGTTTTTGAACACCGCTTCATGCTCCGCCTATTTTTCAGACCGTTTCATGCTCCTAATATTTTTGACACCTTTTGAAACTCTTCATATTTTTCACACCCTTTCAGGCTCTTAATGTTTTTCAACACAACTTCATGCTCCTCCTCTTTTTCAGACGTTTTCATGCTCCTCATATTTTTGACACCTTTAGAAACTCTTCATATCTTTCACACCTTTTCAGGCTCTTCATGTTTTGCCACACCGCTTCATGCTCCTCCTATTTTTCAGCCCGTTTCATGGTCCTCATGTATTTCACACCTTTTGAAGTTCTTCATGTATTTCACACATTTTAAGGCTCTTCATGTTTTTCAACACCGCTTCATGCTCCTCCTATTTTTCAGACCGTTACATGCTCCTCATATTTTTGACACCTTTTGAAGCTCTTCATATTTTTCACACCTTTTCAGGCTCTTCATGTTTTTCAACACCGCTTCATGCTCCTCCTATTTTTCAGACCGTTTCATGCTCCTCATATTTTTGACACCTTTTGAAGCTCTTCATATTTTTCACACCTTTTCAGGGTCTTCATTTTTTCAACACTACTTCTTGCTCCTCCTATATTTCAGACCGTTTCATGCTCATCTATTTTTGACACCTTTTGAAGCTCTTCATAATTTTCACACCTTTTGAATCTCTTCCTTTTTTTCACACGTTTTCAGGCTCTTCATCTATGTCAACACCGCTTCATGCTGCTTCTATTTTTCAGACCGTTTCATGCTCCTCATATTTTTGACATCTTTTGAAGCTCTTCATATTTTTCACACCTTTTGCGGCTCTTTATGTTTTTCACCACCGCTTCATGCTCCTACTATTTTTCAGACTGTTTCATGCTACTCATATTTTTGACACCTTTTAAAGATCTTCATATTTTTCACACCTTTTCAGGCTCTTCATATTTTTCACACCTTTTCAGGCTGTTCATGTTTTTGAACACCGCTTCATGCTCCTACTATTTTTCAGACTGTTTCATGCTCCTCATAATTTTGACACCTTTTAAAGCTCTTCATATTTTTCACAGCTTTTCAGGCTCCTCATATTTTTCACACCTTTTCAGGCTCTTCATGTTTTTGAACACCGCTTCAGGCTCCTCCAATTTTTCAGACCGTTTCATGTTTCTCATATTTTTGACACCTTTTGAAGCTCTTCATATTTTTCACACCTTTTCAGGCTCTTCATGTTTTTCAACATCGCTTCATGCTCCGCCTATTTTTCAGACCGTTTCATGCTCCTCATATTTTTGACACCTTTTGAAGCTCTTCATATTTTTCTCACCCTTTGAAGCACTTCATATTTTTCATATTTTTGAAGCTCTTCATATTTTCACAACTTTTCAGGCTCTTCATGTTTTTGAACACCACTTCATGCTCCTTCTATTTTTCAGAGAGTTTCATGCTCCTCATGTATTTCACACCTTTTGAAGCTTTTCATATTTTTCACACTTTTTCAGGCTCTTCATGTTTTTCAACACCACTTCATTCTTCTCCTATTTTTCAGCCCGTTTCATGCTCCTCATGTATTTCACACCTTTTGAAGCTCTTCATATTTTTCACACCTTTTCAGGCTCTTCATGTTTTTGATCACCATTTCATGCTCCTCCCATTTTTGAGACCGTTTCATGCTCCTCATATTTTTGACACCTTTTGACGCTGTTCATATTTTTCACACCTTTTCAGACTCTTCATGCTTTTCAAAACCGCTTCATGCTCCTCCTATTTTTCAGACCAGTTCATGCTCCTCATATTTTTCACATCTTTTGATGCTCTTCATATTTTTCACACCTTTTCAGGCTCTTCTTTTTTTTAAACATCACTTCTTGCTCCTCCTATTTTTCAGACCGTTTCATGCTCCTCATATTTTTGACACATTTTGAAGATCTTCCTATTTCTCACACCTTTTCAGGCTCTTCATGTTTTTCAACACCGCTTCATGCGCCTCCTATCTTTCAGAACATTTCATGCTCATCTCATTTTTGACACCTTTTGAAGCTCTTCATATATTTCACACCTTTTGAAGCTCTTCATAATTTTCACACGTTTTCAGGCTCTTCATGTTTTTCAACAAGATTTCATGCTCCTCCTGTTTTTCAGACCATTTCAAGGTCCTCATGTATTTCACACCATTTGAAGCTCTTCATATTTTTCACACCTTTTCCGGCTCTTCATGTTTTTCAACACCGCTTCATGCCCCTCCTATCTTTCAGACCATTTCATGCTCATCTCATTTTTGACATCTTTTGAAGCTCTTCGTATATTTCACACCTTTTGAAGCTCTTCATAATTTTCACACGTTTTCAGGCTCTTCATGTTTTCAACACGGCTTCATGATCCTCCTATTTTTCATACCGTTCATGCTCCTCATATTTTTGACACCTTTTGAAGTTCTTCCTATTTTTCACAACTCTTCATGCTCTTCATGTTTTTCGACACCGCTTCATGCACCTCCTATTTTACAGCCTGTTTCATGCTCCTCATATTTTGACACCTTTTGAAGCTCTTCATATTTTTCACACCTTTTCCCGCTCTTCATGTTTGTTAAAACCGTTTCTTGCTCCTCCTATTTTTCAGACCGTTTCATGCTCCTCATATTTTTGACACCTTATGAAGCTCTTCATATTTTTCACTCCTTTTCAGATCTTCACGTTTTTCAACACCACTTCATGCTCCTCCTATTTTTCAGACCGTTTCATGCTCCTCATATTTTTGACACGTTTTGAAGCTCTTCATATTCTTCACAGCTTTTCATGCTCTTCATGTTTTTCAACACCGCTTCATGCTCCTCCTATTTTTCAGACCGTTTCATGCTCCTCATATTTTTGACACCTTTTGAAGCTCTTCATATTTTTCACACCTTTTTAGGCTCTACACATTTTTCAACACCACTTCATGCTCCTCCTATTTTTCAGACAGTTTCATGCTCCTAATATTTTTGACACCTTATGAAGCTCTTCATATTTTTCACACCTTTTTAGACTCTTCATGCTTTTCAAAACCGCTTCATGCTCCTCCTATTTTTCAGACCGGTTCATGCTCCTCATATTTTTCACATCTTTTGATGCTCTTCATATTTTTCACACCTTTTCAGGCTCTTCATGTTTTTAAACATCACTTCTTGCTCCTCCTATTTTTCAGACCGTTTCATGCTCCTCATATTTTTGACACATTTTGAAGATCTTCATATTTCTCACACCTTTTCAGGCTCTTCATGTTTTTCAACACCGCTTCATGCCCCTCCTATCTTTCAGACCATTTCATGCTCATCTCATTTTTGACACCTTTTGAAGCTCTTCATATATTTCACACCTTTTGAAGCTCTTCATAATTTTCACACGTTTTCAGGCTCTTCATGTTTTTCAACACGGCTTCATGATCCTCCTATTTTTCATACCGTTCATGCTCCTCATATTTTTGACACCTTTTGAAGTTCTTCCTATTTTTCACAACTCTTCATGCTCTTCATGTTTTTCGACACCGCTTCATGCTCCTCCTATTTTTCCGCCTGTTTCATGCTCTTCATATTTTTGACACCTTTTGAAGCTCTTCATATTTTTGACACCTTTTCCCGCTCTTCATGTTTGTTAAAACCGTTTCTTGCTCCTCCTATTTTTCAGACCATTTCATGCTCCTCATATTATTGAGACCTTATGAAGCTCTTCATATTTTTCACTCCTTTTCAGATCTTCATGTTTTTCAACACCACTTCATGCTCCTTCTATTTTTCAGACCGATTCATGCTCCTTATATTTTTGACACGTTTTGAAGCTCTTCATATTCTTCACAGCTTTTCATGCTCTTCATGTTTTTCAACACCGCTTCATGCTCCTCCTATTTTTCAGACCGGTTCATGCTCCTCATACTTTTGACACCATTTGAAGCTCTTCATATATTTCACACCTTTTCAGGCTCTTCATGTTTTTCAATACCACTTCATGCTCCTCCTATTTTTCAGAGCGTTTCATGCTCCTCATATTTTTGACACCTTTTGAAGTTCCTCATATTTTTCACACCATATCAGGCTCTTCATGTTTTTGAATACCGTTTCATGCTCCTCATATTTTTCCGACCGTTTCATGCTCCTCATATTTTTGACACCTTTTGAAGCTCTTCATATTTTTCAAAACTTTTGAAGCTCTTCATATTTTTCACACCTTTTCAGTCTCTTCATGTTTTTCAACACCAATTCATGTTCCTCCTAATATTCAGACCGTTTCATGCTCATTTCATTTTTGACACATTTTGAAGCTCTTCATATTTTTCACACCTTTTGAAGCTCTTCATATTTTTCACACCTTTTCAGACTCTTCTTGTTTTTCAACACCGCTTCATTCTCCTCCTATTTTTCAGACCGTCTCATGCTCCTCATATTTTTCACACCTTTTGAAGCTCTTCATATTTTGCAACACCTTTTCAGGCTCTTCATGTTTTTCAATACCACTTCATTCTCCTTCTATTTTTCAGACCTTTTCATGCTCCTCATATATTTGACACCTTTTCAATCTCTTCATATACTGCACATTTTTTCAGGCTCTTCATGTTTTTCACCAACAATTCATGCTCCTCCTATTTTTTAGGCCATTTCATGCTCATCTCATTTTTGACACCGTTTGAAGCTCTTCATATTTTTCACACCTTTTGAAGCTCTTCATATTTTTCACACCTTTTGAAGCTGTTCATATTTTTCACACGTTTTCAGGCTCTTCATGTTTTCAACACCGCTTCATGCACCTCCTATTTTTCAGACCGTTTCATGCCCCTCATATTTTTCACACCTTTTGAAGATCTTCATATATTTCACACCTTTTCAGGCTCTTCATGTTTTTGAACAAAACTTCATGCTTCTCCTATTTTTCAGAGCGTTTAATGCTCCTCATGTACTTCACACCTTTTGAAGGTCTTCATATTTTTCACACCTTTTCAGGCTCTTCATGTTTTTCAACACCGCTTCACGCTCCTCCTATTTTTCAGACCGTTCATTCTCCTCATAAGTTTGAAACATTTTGAAGCTCTTCTTATTTTTCACACCTTTTCAGGCTCTTCATGGTTTTCAAGACCGCTTCATGCTCCTCCTAATTTTTCAGACCGTTTCATGCTCTTCATATTTTTCACAGCTTTTGAAGCTTTTACTATTTTTCACACCTTTTCAGGCTCTTCATGTTTTTGAACACCGCTTCATCCTCCTCCTATTTTTCAGACCGTTTCATGCTCCTCCTATTTTTGAAAACTTTTGAAGCTCTTCATGTTTTTCACACCTTTTCAGGCTCTTCATATTTTTGAACACCGCTTCATGGTCCTCCTATTTTTCAGACCGTTTCATGCTCCTCATATTTTTGACAGCTTTTGAAGCTCTTCATATTTTTCTCACCTTTTCAGGCTCTTCATGTTTTTGAACAGCGATTCATGCTCCTCCTATTTTTCAGACCGCTTCATGCTCCTCCTATTTTTCAGACCGTTTCATGCTCCTCATATTTCTGACAATTTTGGAAGCTCTTCATATTTTTCACACCTTTTCAGGCTCTTCATGTTTTTGAACACCGCTTCATGCTCCTCCTATTTTTCAGACCGATACATGCTCCTCATATTTTAGAAACCTTTTGAAGCTCTTCATATTTGTCACACCTTTTCAGGCTCTTCATGTTTTTGAACAACACTTCATGCTCCTCGTATTTTTCAGACCTTTTCATGCTCCTCATATTTTTGACACCTTTTGAAGCTCTTCCTTTTTTTCACACCTTTTCATGCTCTTCATGTTTTTCACACCGTTTCATGCTCCTCCTATTTTTCAGACCGTTTCATGCTCCTCATATTTTTCACACCTTTTGAAGCTCTTTATAGTTGTCACAACTTTTCAGGCTCTTCATGTTTTTCAACACCGCTTCATGCTCCTCGTATTTTTCAGACCGTTTCATGCTCCTCATATTTTTCACACATCTTGAAGCTCTTTATATTTGTCACACCTTTTCAGGCTCTTCATGTTTTTTAACACCGCTTCATGCTCCTCCTATTTTTCAGACCATTTCATGCTCCTCCTATTTTTGAGATCGTTTCAAGCTCCTCATATTTTTAACACCTTTTGAAGCTCTTCATATTTTTCACACCTTCTCAGGCGCTTCATGTATTTGAGCACAGATTCATGCGCCTCCTATTTTTCAGACCGTTTCATGCTCCTCATATTTTTGACACCTTTTGAGTCTCTTCATTTTTTTCACACCTTTTCAGGCTCTTCATGTTTTTCAACACCGCTTCATGCTCCTCCTATTTTTGAGACCGTTTCATGCTCCTCATATTTTTGACACCTTTTGAAGCTCTTCATATTTTTCACACCTTTTCATGCTCTTCATGTTTTTCACACCGTTTCATGCTCCTCCTATTTTTCAGACCGTTACATGCTCCTCATATTTTTCACACCTTTTGAAGCTCTTTATATTTGTCACACCTTTTCAGGCTGTTCTTGTTTTTGAACACCGCTTCATGCTCCTCCTATATTTCAGACCGTTTCATGCTCCTCCTATTTTTCAGACTGTGTCATGCAAGTCTTATTATTGACACCTTTTGAAGCTTTTCATATTTTTCACACCTTTTCAGGCTCTTCATGTTTTTCAACACCGCTTCATGCTCCTCCTATTTTTCAGACCGTTTCATGCTCCTCATGTATTTCACATCTTTTGAAGCTCTTCTTATTTTCCATACCTTTTAAGGCTCTTCATGTTTTTCAAAACCGCTTCATTCTCCTCCTATTTTTCAGACCGTTTCATGCTCCTCATATTTTTGAAACCTTTTGAAGCTCTTCATATTTTTCACAACTTTTCAGGCTCTCCATGTTTTTCATCAGCAATTCATGCTCCTCCTATATTTGAGGCCGTTTCATGCTCCTCATATTTTTGACACCTTTTGAAGCTCTTCATATTTTTCACACCTTTTCAGGCTCATCATGTTTTTGCACACCGCTTCATGATCCTCATATTTTTCACATCGTTTCATGCTCCTCATATTTTTCACACCTTTTGATGCTCTTCATATATTTCACACCTTTTCAGGCTCTTTATGTTTTTGAACACCACTTCATGCTCCTCGTATGTTTCAGACCGTTTCATGCTCCTCATATTTTTGACACGTTTTGGGGCTCTCATATTTTTCACACATTTTCAGACTCTTCATGCTTTTCAAAACCACTTCATGCTCCTCCTATTTTTCAGACCAGTTCATGCTCCTCATATTTTTCACATCTTTTGATGCTCTTCATATTTTTCACACCTTTTCAGGCTCTTCTTTTTTTTAAACATCACTTCTTGCTCCTCCTATTTTTCAGACCGTTTCATGCTCCTCATATTTTTGACACATTTTGAAGATCTTCCTATTTCTCACACCTTTTCAGGCGCTTCATGTTTTTCAACACCGCTTCATGCGCCTCCTATCTTTCAGAACATTTCATGCTCATCTCATTTTTGACACCTTTTGAAGCTCTTCATATTTTTCACACCTTTTCAGGCTCTTCATGTTTTTCAACACCGCTTCATGCTCCTCCTATTTTTCAGACCGTTTCATGCTCCTCATGTATTTCACATCTTTTGAAGCTCTTCTTATTTTCCATACCTTTTAAGGCTCTTCATGTTTTTCAAAACCGCTTCATTCTCCTCCTATTTTTCAGACCGTTTCATGCTCCTCATATTTTTGAAACCTTTTGAAGCTCTTCATATTTTTCACACCTTTTCAGGCTCATCATGTTTTTGCACACCGCTTCATGATCCTCATATTTTTCACATCGTTTCATGCTCCTCATATTTTTCACACCTTTTGATGCTCTTCATATATTTCACACCTTTTCAGGCTCTTTATGTTTTTGAACACCACTTCATGCTCCTCGTATGTTTCAGACCGTTTCATGCTCCTCATATTTTTGACACGTTTTGGGGCTCTCATATTTTTCACACCTTTTCAGACTCTTCATGCTTTTCAAAACCACTTCATGCTCCTCCTATTTTTCAGACCAGTTCATGCTCCTCATATTTTTCACATCTTTTGATGCTCTTCATATTTTACACACCTTTTCAGGCTCTTCTTTTTTTTAAACATCACTTCTTGCTCCTCCTATTTTTCAGACCGTTTCATGCTCCTCATATTTTTGACACATTTTGAAGATCTTCCTATTTCTCACACCTTTTCAGGCTCTTCATGTTTTTCAACACCGCTTCATGCGCCTCCTATCTTTCAGAACATTTCATGCTCATCTCATTTTTGACACCTTTTGAAGCTCTTCATATATTTCACACCTTTTGAAGCTCTTCATAATTTTCACACGTTTTCAGGCTCTTCATGTTTTTCAACAAGATTTCATGCTCCTCCTGTTTTTCAGACCATTTCAAGGTCCTCATGTATTTCACACCATTTGAAGCTCTTCATATTTTTCACACCTTTTCAGGCTCTTCATGTTTTTCAACACCGCTTCATGCCCCTCCTATCTTTCAGACCATTTCATGCTCATCTCATTTTTGACATCTTTTGAAGCTCTTCATATATTTCACACCTTTTGAAGCTCTTCATAATTTTCACACGTTTTCAGGCTCTTCATGTTTTCAACACGGCTTCATGACCCTCCTATTTTTCATACCGTTCATGCTCCTCATATTTTTGACACCTTTTGAAGTTCTTCCTATTTTTCACAACTCTTCATGCTCTTCATGTTTTTCGACACCGCTTCATGCACCTCCTATTTTTCCGCCTGTTTCATGCTCCTCATAATTTTGACACCTTTTGAAGCTCTTCATATTTTGCACACCTTTTCCCGCTCTTCATGTTTGTTAAAACCGTTTCTTGCTCCTCCTATTTTTCAGACCGTTTCATGCTCCTCATATATTTGACACCTTATGAAGCTCTTCATATTTTTCACTCCTTTTCAGATCTTCACGTTTTTCAACACCACTTCATCCTCCTTCTATTTTTCAGACCGTTTCATGCTCCTCATATTTTTGACACCTTTTGAAGCTCTTCATATTCTTCACAGCTTTTCATGCTCTTCATGTTTTTCAACACCGCTTCATGCTCCTCCTATTTTTCAGACCGTTTCATGCTCCTCATATTTTTGACACCTTTTGAAGCTCTTCATATTTTTCACACCTTTTTAGGCTCTACACATTTTTCAACACCACTTCATGCTCCTCCTATTTTTCAGACAGTTTCATGCTCCTAATATTTTTGACACCTAATGAAGCTCTTCATATTTTTCACACCTTTTCAGACTCTTCATGCTTTTCAAAACCGCTTCATGCTCCTCCTATTTTTCAGACCGGTTCATGCTCCTCATATTTTTCACATCTTTTGATGCTCTTCATATTTTTCACACCTTTTCAGGCTCTTCATGTATTTAAACATCACTTCTTGCTCCTCCTATTTTTCAGACCTTTTCATGCTCCTCATATTTTTGACACATTTTGAAGATCTTCATATTTCTCACACCTTTTCAGGCTCTTCATGTTTTTCAACACCGCTTCATGCCCCTCCTATCTTTCAGACCATTTCATGCTCATCTCATTTTTGACACCTTTTGAAGCTCTTCATATATTTCACACCTTTTGAAGCTCTTCATAATTTTCACACGTTTTCAGGCTCTTCATGTTTTTCAACACGGCTTCATGATCCTCCTATTTTTCATACCGTTCATGCTCCTCATATTTTTGACACCTTTTGAAGTTCTTCCTATTTTTCACAACTCTTCATGCTCTTCATGTTTTTCGACACCGCTTCATGCTCCTCCTATTTTTCCGCCTGTTTCATGCTCTTCATATTTTTGACACCTTTTGAAGCTCTTCATATTTTTGACACCTTTTCCCGCTATTCATGTTTTTCAACACCGCTTCATGCTCCTCCTATTTTTCAGACCGTTTCATGGTCCTCATACTTTTGACACCATTTGAAGCTCTTCATATTTTTCACACCTTTAGAAGCTCTTCATATTTTTCACACGTTTTCAGGCTCTTCATGTTTTTCAACACCGTTTCATGCACCTCCTTTTTTTCAGACAGTTTCATGCTCATCTCATTTTGGACACGTTTTGAAGGTCTTCATATTTTTCACAAATTTTCATGCTCTTCATGTTTTCAAACACCGTTTCATGCTCCTCCTATTTTTCAGACCGTTTCATGCTCCTCATATTTTTCACACCTTTTGAAGCTCTTCATATTTTTCACTCCTTTTTAGGCTCTTCACGTTTTTCAACACCACTTCATGCTTCTCCTATTTTTCAGAGCGTTTAATGCTCCTCATGTACTTCACACCTTTTGAAGCGCTTCATATATTTCACATGTTTTCAAGCTCTTCATGTTTTTCAAAACCAATTCATGCTCCTCTTAATTTTCAGACTGTTTCATGCTCCTCATAATTTTGACATCTTTTGAAGTGCTTCATATTTTTCACATTTTCAGGCTCTTCATGTTTTTCAACACTGCATCATGCTCTTCCTATTCTTCAGAACTTTTCATGCTCCTCAAATTTTTGACACCTTTTGAAGCTCTTCATATTTTTCACACCTTTTCAGACTCTTCATGTTTTTCAGCACCGCTTCATGCTCCTCCTATTTTTCAGACCGTTTCATGCTTTTCATATTTTTCACAACTTTTGAAGCTCTTCATATATTTCACACCTTTTAAACTCTTCATGTTTTTGAACACCGCTTCACACTCCTCCTATTTTTCATACCGTTTCATGCTCCTCAAATTTTTGACAGCTTTTGAAGCTCTTCGTATACTTTCCACCTTTTCAGGCTCTTCATTTTTGTGAACTCCGCTTCATGCTCCTCCTTTTCTTCAGACTGTTTCATGCTCATCTCATTTTTGACATCTTTTGAAGCTCTTCTTATTTTTCACACCTTTTGAATCTCTTCATATTTTTCATATTTTTGAAGCTCTTCATATTTTTCACACGTTTTCAGGCTCTTCATGTTTTTCAATACCACTTCATGCTCCTCCTATTTTTCAGACCGTTTCATGCTCATCTCATTTTGGACACCTTTTGATGCACTTCATATTTTTCACACCTTTTGAAGCTCTTCGTATATTTCACAACTTTTCAGGCTCTTCAAGTTTTCAACACCACTTCATGCTCCTCCTATTTTTCAGACCCTTTCATGCTAAACTAAATTTGACACCTTATGAAGCACTTCATGTTTTTCACACCTTTTCATGCTCTTTATGTTTTGGAACACCGGTTCATGCTCCTCCTATTTTTCAACCCGTTTCATGCTCCTCCTATTTTTTACACCTTTTGAAGCTCTTCATATTTTTCACAATTTTTCAGTCTCTGCATTTTTTTGAACACCGCTTCCTGCTCCTCCTATTTTTTAGACCTTTTCATGCACATCTCATTTTTGACACCTTTTGAAGCTCTTCATATTTTTTACACCTTTTGAAGCTCTTCATATTTTTCACACCTTTTCCGGTTCTTCATGTTTTTGAACACTGCTTCATGCTCGTCCTATTTTTCAACTATTTCATGCTCCTCATATATTTCACACCTTTTGAAGCGCTTCATATATTTCGCATGTTTTCAGGCTCTTCATGTTTTTCAAAACCAATTCATGCTCCTCTTAATTTTCAGACTGTTTCATGCTCCTCATAATTTTGACATCTTTTGAAGTGCTTCATATTTTTCACACCTTTTCAGGCTCTTCATGTTTTTCAACACTGCATCATGCTCTTCCTATTCTTCAGACCGTTTCATGCTCATCTCATTTTTGACACCTTTTGAAGCTCTTCATATTTTTCACACGTTTTCAGGCTCTTCATGTTTTTGAACACCGCTTCATGCTCCTCCTATTTTTCAGACCGTTTAATGCTCCTCATATTTTTGACCCCTTTGAAGCTCTTCATATTTATCACACCTTTTCAGGCTCTTCATCGTTTTCAAAACCACTTCATGCTCTTCCTATTTTTCAGACCGTTTCATGCTCATCTCATTTTTGACACCATTTGAAGCTCTTCATATTTTTCACACCTTTTCAGGCTCTTCATGTTTTTCAACACAACTTCATGCATCTCCTATTTTTCGGACCGTTTCATGCTCCTCATGTTTTTCAAACCTTTTGAAGCTCTTCATATTTTTCACACCTTTTCAGGCTCTTGATTTGTTTGAACACCGTTTCATGCTCTTCCTATTTTTCAGACCGTTTCATGCTCCTCATATTTTTTACACCTTTTGAAGCTCTTCATATTTTTCACATCTTTTGATGCTCTTCATATTTTTCACACCTTTTCAGGCTCTTCATATTTTTGAACACCGTTTCATAATACTCCTATTTTTCAGACCGTTTCATGCTCCTCATATTTTTGACACCTTTTGAAGCTCTTCATTTTTTAACAAATTTTCAGGCTCTTCCTGTTTTTGAACACCGCTTCATGCTACTCCTATTTTTCAGACCGTTTAATGCTCCTCATATTTTTGACACCTTTTGAAGCTCTTCATATTTTTCACACATTTTCAGGCTCTTCATGTTTTTCAACACCGCTTCATGCTCCTCCTAATTTTCAGAACTTTTCATGCTCCTCATATTTTTGACACCTTTTGAAGCTCTTCATATTTTTCACAACTTTTCAGGCTCTTCATGTTTTTGAACACCATTTCATGCTCCTCCTATTTTGCAGACCGTTTCATTCTCCTCATATTTTTGACACCTTTTGAAGCTCTTCATATATTTCACACCTTTTCAGATTTTTCATTTTTTTCAACACGACTTCATGCTCCCCTATTTTTCAGACCGTTTCATGATCATCTCATTTTGACACCTTTTGAAGCTCTTCATGTCTTTCAACACCGTTTCATGCTGCTCCTATTTTTCAGAGCGTTTCATGATCCTCTTATTTTTCAGACCGTTTCATGCTCCTCATGAATTTCACATCTTTTGAAGCTCTTCATATTTTTCACAACTTTTCAGACTCTTCATGTTTCTGATCACCGTTTCATGCTCCTCCTATCTTTCAGACCGTTTCATGCTTCTCATATTTTTGACACCATTTGAAGCTCTTCATATTTTTCACACCTTTTCAGGCTCCTCATGTTTTTGATCACCGTTTCTTGCTCCTACTATTTTTCAGAACGTTACATGGTCCTCATATTTTTGACACCATTTGAAGCTCTTCATATTTTTCACACCTTTTCAGGCTCTTCATGTTTTTCCACACCACTTCATGCTTCTCATATTTTTCAGACCGTTTAATGCTCCTCATGTATTTCACACCTTTTGAAGCTCTTCATCTTTTTCACACCTTTTCAGGCTCCTCATGTTTTCGATCACCGTTTCAGGCTCCTCCTATTTTTCAGACCGTTTCATGCTCCTCATAATTTTTTCATCTTTTGAAGCTCTTCATATTTTTAACACTTTTTCAGGCTCTTCATGTTTTTGAACACCGCTCATGATCCTCCAAATTTTCAGACCGTTTCATGCTCTTCATATTTTTGACACCTTTTGAAGCTCTTCATATTTTTCACAACTTTTCAGGCTCTTCATGTTTTTGAACACCGCTCATGATCCTCCAAATTTTCAGACCGTTTCATGCTCTTCATATTTTTGACACCTTTTGAAGCTCTTCATATTTTTCACACCTTTTCAGGCTCCTCATGTTTTTGAACACCACTTCATGCTTCTCCTATTTTTCAGACCGTTTCATGCTCCTCATGAATTTCACACCTTTTGAAGCTCTTCATATTTTTCACAACTTTTCAGGCTCCTCATGTTTTTGATCACCGTTTCATGCTCCTCCAATTTCCAGAACGTTTCATGCTCCTCATATTTTTGACACCTTTTGAAGCTCTTCATATTTTTCACACTTTTTCAGGCTCTTCATGATTTTGAACACCACTTCATGCTCCTCCTATCTTTCAGACCGTTTCATGCTTCTCATATTTTTGACACCATTTGAAGCTCTTCATATTGTTCACCTTTTCAGGCTCTTCATGTTTTTGAACACCGCTCATGATCCTCCAAATTTTCAGACCGTTTCATGCTCGTCATATTTTTAACACCTTTTGAAGTTCTTCATATTTTTCACAACTTTTCAGGCTCTTCATGTTTTTCCACACCACTTCATGCTTCTCTTATTTTTCAGAAACCTTTCATGCTCCTCATGAATATCACACCTTTTGAAGCTATTCATATTTTTCACACCTTTTCAAGCTCTTCACGTTTTTGAACAACGCATCATGCTCCTCCTATTTTTCAGACCGTTACATGCTCCTCGTATTTTTGACACCTTTTGAAGCTCTTCATATTTTTCACAACTTTTCAGGCTCTTCATGTTTTTGAACACCACTTCATGCTCCTCCTATTTTTCAGACAATTTCATGCTCCTCATTTTTTCACACCTTTTCAGGCTCTTCATGTTTTTGAACACCGCTTCATGCTCCTCCTATTTTTCACACCGTATACTGCTCCTCATATTTTTCACACCTATTGAAGCTCTTCATATTTTTCACACCTTTTCAGACTCTTCATGTTTTTGAACACCACTTCATGCTCCTCTTATTTTTCAGAGAGTTTCAGGCTCCTCATGTATTTCACACCTTTTGAAGCTCTTCATATTTTTCACACCTTTTCAGGCTCTTCATGTTTTTCCACACCACTTCATGCTTCTCCTATTTTTCAGACCGTTTCATGCTCCTCATGAATTTCACACCTTTTGAAACTCTTCATATTTTTCACACGTTTTCAGGCTTTTCATGTTTCTGATCACCGTTTCATACTCCTCCTATCTTTCAGACCGTTTCATGCTTCTCATATTTTTGACACCATTTGAAGCTCTTCATATTTTTCACACCTTTTCAGGCTCCTCATGTTTTTGAACACCGCTCATGATCCTTCAAATTTTCAGACCGTTTCATGCTCTTCATATTTTTGACACCTTTTGAAACTCTTCATATTTTTCACACCTTTTCAGGTTCTTCATGTTTTTCCACACCACTTCATGCTTCTCGTATTTTTCAGACCGTTTCATGCTCCTCATTAATTTCACACCATTTGAAGCTCTTCATATTTTTCAAACGTTTGCAGGCTGTTCATTTTTTTCAACACCGCTTCTTGCTCCTCCTATTTATCAGACCGTTTCATGCTCCTCATATTTTTGACACGTTGAAGCTCTTCATATTTTTCACACCTTTTCAGGCTCTTCATGATTTTGAAAACAGCTTCATGATCCTCCTATTTTACAGACCGTTTCATGCTCTTCATATTTTTGACCCCTTTTGAAGCTCTTCATATTTTTCACACCTTTTCAGGCTCATCATATTTTTCAACACCGTTTCATGCTGCTTCTATTTTTCAGGCCGTTTCATGCTCCTCATATTTTTCATACCTTTTGAAGCTCTTCATATTTTTCACAACTTTTCAGGCTCTTCATGTTTTTCAACACCATTTCATGCCGCATCTATTTTTCAGACCGTTTCATGCTCCTCATATTTTTCACACCTTTTGAAGCTCTTCATATTTTTCATACCTTTTCAGGCTCTTCATGTTTTTCCACACCACTTCATGCATCTCCTATTTTTCAGCCCGTTTCATGCTCCTCACATATTTCACCCCTTTTGAAGCTCTTCATATTTTTCACACCTTTTCAGGCTCTTGACGTTATTCAACACCACTTCATGCTACTCCTGTTTTTCAGACCGTTTCATGCTCCTCATATTTTTGACACCTTTAGAAGCTCTTCATATTTTTAACACCTTTTCAGGCTCTTCATGTTTTAGAACACCGCTTCATGCTCCTTCTATATTCCAGACCGTTTCATGCTCCTCATTTATTTCACACCTTTTGAAGCTCTTCATATTTTTCACACCTTTTCAGGCTCGTCATGTTTTTAAACACCGCTTCATGCTCCTCCTATTTTTCAGACCGTTTCATGCTCCTCATATTTTTCACACCTTTTGAAGCTCTTCATATATTTCACACCTTTTCAGGTTCTTCATGTTTTTCAACACCACTTCATGCTTCTCTTATTTTTTAGACCGTTTCATGCTCCTCATTAATTTCACACCATTTGAAGCTCTTCATATTTTTCAAACGTTTGCAGGCTGTACATTTTTTTCAACACCGCTTCTTGCTCCTCCTATTTTTCAGACCGTTTCATGCTCCTCATATTTTTGACACGTTTTGAAGCTCTTCATGTTTTTCACACCTTTTCAAGCTCTTCATGATTTTGAACACCGCTTCATGATCTTCCTATTTTACAGACCGTTTCATGCTCTTCATATTTTGGACCCCTTTTGAAGCTCTTCATATTTTTCACAACATTTCAGGCTCATCATATTTTTCAACACCGTTTCATGCTGCTTCTATTTTTCAGGCCGTTTCATGCTCCTCATATTTTTCATACCTTGAAGCTCTTCATATTTTTCACAAGTTTTCAGGCTCTTCATGTTTTTCAACACCATTTCATGCCGCATCTATTTTTCAGACCGTTTCATGCTCCTCATATTTTTCACACCTTTTGAAGCTCTTCATACTTCTCACAACTTTTCAGGCTCTTCATGTTTTTGAACACCACTTCAAGCTCCTCCTATTTTTCAGAGAGTTCCATGCTCCTCATGTATTTCACACCTTTTGAAGCTCTTCATATTTTTCACACCTTTTCAGGCTCTTCATGTTTTTCCACACCACTTCATGCTTCTCCTATTTTTCAGACCGTTTCATGCTCCTCATGAATTTCACACCTTTTGAAGCTCTTCATATTTTTCACAACTTTTCAGGCTCTTCATGTTTCTGGTCACCGTTTCATGCTCCTCCTATCTTTCAGACCGTTTCATGCTTCTCATATTTTTGACACCATTTGAAGCTCTTCATATTTATCACACCTTTTCAGGATTCTCATGTTTTTGATCACCATTTCATGCTCCTCCTATTTTTCAGAACGTTACATGCTCCTCATATTTTGACACCATTTGAAGCTCTTCATATTTTTCACACCTTTTCAGGCTCTTCATGTTTTTCCACACCACTTCATGCTTCTCATATTTTTCAGACCGTTTAATGCTCCTCATGTATTTCACACCTTTTGAAGCTCTTCATAGTTTTCACACCTTTTCAGGCTCCTCATGTTTTCGATCACCGTTTCAGGCTCCTCCTATTTTTCAGACCGTTTCATGCTCCTCATAATTTTGACACCTTTTGAAGCTCTTCACATTTTTAACACGTTTTCAAGCTCTTCATGATTTTGAACACCGCTTCATGATCCTCCTATTTTTCAGACCGTTTCATGCTCTTCATATTTTTGACCCCTTTTGAAGCTCTTCATATTTTTCACAACTTTTCAGGCGCCTCATGTTTTTCAACACCGTTTCATGCTGCTTCTATTTTTCAGGCCGTTTCATGCTCCTCATATTTTTCATACCTTTTGAAGCTCTTCATTTTTTTCACAACTTTTCAGGCTCTTCATGTTTTTCAACACCATTTCATGCCGCATCTATTTTTCAGACCGTTTCATGCTTCTCATATTTTTCACACCTTTTGAAGCTCTTCATATTTATCACACCTTTTCAGGCTTCTCATGTTTTTGATCACCGTTTCATGCTCCTCCTATTTTTCAGAACTTTACATGCTCCTCATATTTTTGACACCATTTGAAGCTCTTCATATTTTTCACACCTTTTCAGGCTCTTCATGTTTTTCCACACCGTTTCATGCAGCTTCTATATTTCAGGCCGTTTCATGCTCCTCATATTTTTCACACCTTTTGAAGCTCTTCATATTTTTCATACCTTTTCAGGCTCTTCATGTTTTTCCACACCACTTCATGCTTCTCCTATTTTTCAGCCCGTTTCATGCTCCTCATATATTTCACCCCTTTTGAAGCTCTTCATATTTTTCACACCTTTTCAGGCTCTTGACGTTATTCAACACCACTTCATGCTACTCCTGTTTTTCAGACCGTTTCATGCTCCTCATATTTTTGACACCTTTAGAAGCTCTTCATATTTTTAACACCTTTTCAGGCTTTTCATGTTTTAGAACACCGCTTCATGCTCCTTCTATATTCCAGACCGTTTCATGCTCCTCATTTATTTCACACCTTTTGAAGCTCTTCATGTTTTTCACAGCTTTTCAGGCTCGTCATGTTTTTGAACACGGCTTCATGCTCCTCCTATTTTTCACACCGTTTCATGCTCCTCATATTTTTCACACCTTTTGAAGCTCTTCATATTTTTGACACGTTTTCAGGCTCTTCATGTTTTTCAACACCGTTTCATGCTGCTTCTATTTTTCAGACCGTTTCATGCTCCTCATATTTTTGACACCTTTTGAAGCTCTTCATATTTTTCACAACTTTTCAGGCTCTTCAGATTTTTGAACACAGCTTCATGCTCCTCCTATTTTTCAGACCGTTTCATGCTCCTCATATTTTTGACACCTTTTGAAACTCTTCATATTTTTCACACCTTTTCAGGCTCTTCATGTTTTTCCACACCACTTCATGCTTCTCCTATTTTTCAGACCGTTTCATGCTCCTCATGAATTTCACACCTTTTGAAACTCTTCATATTTTTCACACGTTTTCAGGCTTTTCATGTTTCTGATCACCGTTTCATACTCCTCCTATCTTTCAGACCGTTTCATGCTTCTCATATTTTTGACACCATTTGAAGCTCTTCATATTTTTCACACCTTTTCAGGCTCCTCATGTTTTTGAACACCGCTCATGATCCTTCAAATTTTCAGACCGTTTCATGCTCTTCATATTTTTGACACCTTTTGAAACTCTTCATATTTTTCACACCTTTTCAGGTTCTTCATGTTTTTCCACACCACTTCATGCTTCTCGTATTTTTCAGACCGTTTCATGCTCCTCATTAATTTCACACAATTTGAAGCTCTTCATATTTTTCAAACGTTTGCAGGCTGTTCATTTTTTTCAACACCGCTTCTTGCTCCTCCTATTTTTCAGACCGTTTCATGCTCCTCATATTTTTGACACGTTGAAGTTCTTCATATTTTTCACGCCTTTTCAGGCTCTTCATGATTTTGAACACCGCTTCGTGATCCTCCTATTTTACAGACCGTTTCATGCTTCTCATATTTTTCACACCTTTTGAAGCTCTTCATATTTATCACACCTTTTCAGGCTTCTCATGTTTTTGATCACCGTTTCATGCTCCACCTATTTTTCAGAACTTTACATGCTCCTCATATTTTTGACACCATTTGAAGCTCTTCATATTTTTCACACCTTTTCAGGCTCTTCATGTTTTTCCACACCGTTTCATGCAGCTTCTATATTTCAGGCCGTTTCATGCTCCTCATATTTTTCACACCTTTTGAAGCTCTTCATATTTTTCATACCTTTTCAGGCTCTTCATGTTTTTCCACACCACTTCATGCTTCTCCTATTTTTCAGCCCGTTTCATGCTCCTCATATATTTCACCCCTTTTGAAGCTCTTCATATTTTTCACACCTTTTCAGGCTCTTGACGTTATTCAACACCACTTCATGCTACTCCTGTTTTTCAGACCGTTTCATGCTCCTCATATTTTTGACACCTTTAGAAGCTCTTCATATTTTTAACACCTTTTCAGGCTTTTCATGTTTTAGAACACCGCTTCATGCTCCTTCTATATTCCAGACCGTTTCATGCTCCTCATTTATTTCACACCTTTTGAAGCTCTTCATGTTTTTCACAGCTTTTCAGGCTCGTCATGTTTTTGAACACGGCTTCATGCTCCTCCTATTTTTCACACCGTTTCATGCTCCTCATATTTTTCACACCTTTTGAAGCTCTTCATATTTTTGACACGTTTTCAGGCTCTTCATGTTTTTCAACACCGTTTCATGCTGCTTCTATTTTTCAGACCGTTTCATGCTCCTCATATTTTTGACACCTTTTGAAGCTCTTCATATTTTTCACAACTTTTCAGGCTCTTCAGATTTTTGAACACAGCTTCATGCTCCTCCTATTTTTCAGACCGTTTCATGCTCCTCATATTTTTGACACCTTTTGAAACTCTTCATATTTTTCACACCTTTTCAGGCTCTTCATGTTTTTCAACACCACTTCATGCTTCTTGTATTTTTCAGACCGTTTCATGCTCCTCATTAATTTCACACCATTTGAAGCTCTTCATATTTTTCAAACGTTTGCAGGCTGTACATTTTTTTCAACACCGCTTCTTGCTCCTCGTATTTTTCAGACCGTTTCATGCTCCTCATATTTTTGACAGGTTTTGAAGCTCTTCATGTTTTTCACACCTTTTCAGGCTCTTCATGATTTTGAACACCGCTTCATGATCCTCCTATTTTACAGACCGTTTCATGCTCTTCATATTTTTGACCCCTTTTGAAGCTCTTCATATTTTTCACAACTTTTCAGGCTCATCATATTTTTCAACACCGTTTCACGCTGCTTCTATTTTTCAGGCCGTTTCATGCTCCTCATATTTTTCATACCTTTTGAAGCTCTTCATATTTTTCACAACTTTTCAGGCTCTTCATGTTTTTCAACACCATTTCATGCCGCATCTATTTTTCAGACCGTTTCATTCTCCTCATATTTTTCACACCTTTTGAAGCTCTTCATATTTCTCACAACTTTTCAGGCTCTTCATGTTTTTGAACACCACTTCATGCTCCTCCTATTTTTCAGAGAGTTTCATGCTCCTCATGTATTTCACACCTTTTGAAGCTCTTCATATTTTTCACACCTTTTCAGGCTCTTCATGTTTTTCCACACCAGTTCATGCTTCTCCTATTTTTCAGACCGTTTCATGCTCCTCATGAATTTCACACCTTTTGAAGCTCTTCATATTTTTCACAACTTTTCAGGCTCTTCATGTTTCTGATCACCGTTTCATGCTCCTCCTATCTTTCAGACCGTTTCATGCTTCTCATATTTTTGAGACCATTTGAAGCTCTTCATATTTATCACACCTTTTCAGGCTTCTCATGTTTTTGATCACCGTTTCATGCTCCTCCTATTTTTCAGAACGTTACATGCTCCTCATATTTTTGACACCATTTGAAGCTCTTCATATTTTTCACACCTTTTCAGGCTCTTCATGTTTTTCCACACCGTTTCATGCAGCTTCTATATTTCAGGCCGTTTCATGCTCCTCATATTTTTCACACCTTTTGAAGCTCTTCATATTTTTCATACCTTTTCAGGCTCTTCATATTTTTCCACACCACTTCATGCTCCTCCTATATTCCAGACCGTTTCATGCTCCTCATGTATTTCACACCTTTTGAAGCTCTTCATATTTTTCACACCAGTCAGGCTCGTCATGTTTTTGAACACCGCTTCATTCTCCTCCTATTTTTCAGACCGTTTCATGCTCCTCATATTTTTCGCACCTTTTGAAGCTCTTCATATTTTTCACACCTTTTCAGCACTTCATGTTTTTCAACACCGTTTCATGCTGCTTCTATTTTTCAGACCGTTTCATGCTCCTCAAATTTTTCACACCTTTTGAAGCTCTTCATATTTTTCACACCTTTTCAGGCTCTTCATGTTTTTCAACACCACTTCATGCTTCTCGTATTTTTCAGACGGTTTCATGCTCCTCATTAATTTCACACCATTTGAAGCTCTTCATATTTTTCAAACGTTTGCAGGCTGTTCATTTTTTTCAACACCGCTTCTTGCTCCTCCTATTTTTCAGACCGTTTCATGCTCCTCATATTTTTGACACATTTTGAAGCTCTTCATATTTTTCACACCTTTTCAGGCTCTTCATGATTTTGAACACCGCTTCATGATCCTCCTCTTTTACAGACCGTTTCATGCTCTTAATATTTTTGACATCTTTTGAAGCTCTTCATATATTTCACACCTTTTCAGGCTCTTCATGTTTTTCAACACTGTTTCATGCTCCTCCTATTTTTCAGACCGTTTCATGCTTCTCTTATTTTTGACACCTTTTGAAGCTCATCATATTTTTCACAGGTTTTCATGCTCTTCATCTTTTTCAAAACCGTTTCATTCTCATACTATTTTTCAGACAGTTTCATGCTCCTATATATTTGACACCTTTTGAAACTCTTCATATTTTTCACACGTTTTCAGGCTCTTCATGGTTTTCAACACCGCTGCATGCTCCTCCTATTTTTCAGACCGTTTCATGCTCTTAATATTTTTGACATCTTTTGAAGCTCTTCATATATTTCACACCTTTTCAGGCTCTTCATGTTTTTCAACACTGTTTCATGCTCCTCCTATTTTTCAGACCGTTTCATGCTTCTCTTATTTTTGACACCTTTTGAAGCGCTTCATATTTTTCACACCTTTTCAGGGTCTTCTTCTTTTGCAACACCACTTCATGCTCCTCTTATTTTTTAGACCGTTTCATGCTTCTCATATTTTTGACACCTTTTGAAGCTCTTCATATTTTACACACCTTTCCTGGTTCTTCTTGTTTTTGAACACTGTTTCATGCTCCTCCTGTTTTTCAGACCGTTTCATGCTGCTCATGTTTTGACACCTTTTGAAGCTCTCCATATATTTCACACCTTTTCAGGCTCTTCATATTTTTCAACACAACCTCATGCTCCTCATATTTTTCAGACCGTTTCATGCTCCTCATATTTTTGACACCTTTTGAAGCTCTTCCTATTTTTCACACCTTTTCAGGCTCTTCATGTTTTTCAAGACTACTTCATGCTCCTCCTATTTTTCAGACCGTTTTATTCTACTCATATGTTTCACACCTTTTTCAAACTCTTCATGTTTTTCAACACCACTTCATGCTCCTCCTATTTTTCAGACCGCTTCATGCTCCTCATATTTTTGACACCTTTTGAAGCTCTTCATATTTTCACACCTTTTGAAGCTCATCGTATATTTCACACCTTTTCAGTCTCTTCATGTTTTTCAACACCACTTCATGCTCCTCCTCATTTTCAGACCGTTTCATGCCCATCTCATTTTTGACACCTTTAGAAGCTTTTCATATATTTCACACCTTTTGAAGCTCTTCATATTTTTCACACGTTTTCATGCTCTTCATATTTTTCAATACCGCTTCATGCTCCTCTTATTTTTCAGACCGTTTCATGCTCCTCATATTTTTGATACATATTGAAGCTCTTCATATTTTTCACACCTTTTCAGGCTCTTCATGTTTTTCAACACGGCTTCATGCTCCTCCTGTTTTTCAAACCGTTTCATGCTCCTCATATTTTTGATACGTTTTGAAGCCCTTCATATTTTTCACACCTTTTCAGGCTCTTCATGTTTTGAACATCGTTTCTTGCACCTCCAATTTTTCAGAACGTTTCATGCTGCTCATATATTTGACACCTTTTAAAGCTCTTCATCATTTCACAACTTTTCAGGTTCTTCATGTTTTCAACACCACTTCATGCTCCTGCTATATTTCTGACCGTGTCATGCTCCTCATATTTTTGACACCTTTTGAAGATCTTCATATTTTTCACACCTTTTCAGGCTATTCAGGTTTTTCTACACCGCTTCATGCTCCTCCTATTTTTGACACCTTTTGGAGCTCTTCATATATTTCACACATTTTCAGGCTCTTCACGATTTGAAAAGCGTTTCATGCTCCTCCTATTTTTCAGACCGTTTCATGCTCCTCACATTTTTAACACCTTTTGAAGCGCTTCATATATTTCACAACTTTTCAGGCTTTTCATGTTTTTCAACACTGTTTCATGCTCCTCATATTTTTGACACCGTTTGAAGCTCTTCATAATTTTCACACCTTTTCAGGCTCTTTATGATTTTCAATACCACTTCATGCTCCTCCTATTTTTCAGACCGTTTCATGGTCCTCATATTGTTGACACCTTTTGAAGCTCTTCATATTTTTCACACCTTTTCAGGCACTTCATGGTTTTGAAGACCGTTTCATGCTCCTTCTATTTTTTAAACCGTTTCATGCTCCTCATATTTTTGACACCTTTTGAAGCTCTTCATATTTTTCACACCTTTTCAGGCTCTTTCTGTTTTTCAATACCACTTCATGCTCCTCCTATTTTTCTGACCGTTTCATGCTCCTCATATTTTTGACACCTTTTGAAGCTCTTCATATTTTTCACACCTTTTCAGGCTCTTCATGTTTGTCAAAACCACTTCATGCTCCTCCTATTTTTCAGACCGTTTCATGCTCCTCATATTTTTCACACCTTTTGAAGCTCTTCATATTTTTCACAACTTTTCAGGCTTTTCATGTTTTTGAACACCGTTTCATACTCCTCATATTTTTGACACCTTTTGAAGCTCTTCATATTTTTCAAACCTTTTAATGCTCTTCATATTTTTCAACACAATTTCATGCTCCTCCTGTTTTTCAGACCGTTTAATGCTCCCCATTATTTTGACACCTTTTGAAGCGCTTCATAATTGTCACACCTTTTCAGGCTCTTCATGTTTTTCAAATCCGCATCATCCTCCTCCTATATTTCTGACCGTGTCATGCTCCTCATTATTTTGACACCTTTTGAAGCTCTTCATATTTTTCACACCGTTTCTTGCTCCTCATATTTTTCAGACCGTTTCATGCTCCTCCAATTTTTAACATATTTTGAAGCTCTTCATAGATTTCACAACTTTTCAGGGTTTTCATGTTTTTGAACACCGTTTCATGCTCCTCATATTTTTCAGACCGTTTCATGCTCCTCGTATTTCTGACACCTTGTGAAGCTCTTCATATTTTTCAAAGCGTTTCATGCTGTTCATGTTTTTCAACACCCTTTCATGCTCTTCCTATTTTTGAGACCGTTTCATGCTCCTCGTATTTCTGCCACCTTGTGAAGATCTTCATATTTTTCACACCTTTTCAGGCGCTTCCTGTTTTTCAACACCGCTTCATGCTCCTCCTATTTTTCAGACCGTTTCATGCTCCTCATATTTTTGACACCTTTAGAAGCTCTTAATATTTTTCACATCTTTTCAGGCTCTTCATGTTTTTGAACTCCTTTTCAGGCTCCTCCTCTTCTTCAGACGATTTCATGCTCCTCATATTTTTGACACATTTTGAAGCTCTTCATATTTTTCACACCTTTTCAGGCGCTTCCTGTTTTTCAACACTGCTTCATGCTCTTCCTATTTTTCAGACCGTTTGATGCTCCTCAAATTTTTGACACCTTTTGAAGCTCTTCATATTTTTCACACATTTTCAGGCTCTTCATTTTTTTCAACACCATTTCATGCTCCTCCATTTTTTCAGACCGTTTCATGCTCCTCCTATTTTTCAGACGGTTTCATGCAATTCATATTTTTGACACCTTTTGAAGCTCTTCATATATTGCACACCTTTTCAGGCTCTTCATGTTTTTGAACACCGTTTCATGCTCCTCATATTTTTCAGACCATTTCATGCTCTTCATATTTTTCACACTTTTTGATGCCCTTCATATTTACACACCTTTTCAGACTCTTCATGTTTTTCAACACCACTTCATGCTCTTCCTACTTTTCAGACCGTTTCATGCTCCTCATATTTTTGACACCTTTTGAAGCTCTTCATATTTTTCACACATTTTCAGGCTCTTCATTTTTTTCAACACCATTTCATGCTCCTCCATTTTTTCAGACCGTTTCATGCTCCTCCTATTTTTCAGACGGTTTCATGCAATTCATATTTTTGACACCTTTTGAAGCTCTTCATATATTGCACACCTTTTCAGGCTCTTCATGTTTTTGAACACCGTTTCATGCTCCTCATATTTTTCAGACCATTTCATGCTCTTCATATTTTTCACACTTTTTGATGCCCTTCATATTTACACACCTTTTCAGGCTCTTCATGTTTTTCAACACCACTTCATGCTCCTCCTATTTTTCAGACCGTTTCATGCTCCTCATATTTTTGACACATTTTGAAGCTCTTCATATTTTTCACACCTTTTCAGGCTCTTCATGTTTTTGAACACCTCTTCATGCTCCTTCTATTTTCAGACCGTTTCATGCTCCTCATTTCTTTGAGACATTTTGACGCTCTTCATATTTTTCACACCTTTTGTGGATCTTCATGTTTTTGAACACAGTTTATGCTCCTCATATTTTTCACACATTTTCATGCTCTTCATATTTTTCACACCTTTTCAGGCTCTTCAGGTTTTTGAACACCGTTTAATGCTCCTCCTATTTTTGAGACCGTTTCCTGCTCCTCATATATTTGACATCTTTTGAAGCTCTTCTTATTTTTCACACTTTTTCATGCTTTTCATGTTTTTCAACACCGTTTCATGCTCCTCCTATTTTCAGACCGTTTCATGCTCCTCATATATTTGACACCTTTTAAAGCTCTTCACATATTTCACACCTTTTCAGGCTCTTCATGTTTTTGAACACCGTTTCATGCTCCTCATATTTTTCAGACCGTTTCGTGCTCCTCATATATTTGACATCTTTTGAAGGTCTTCTTATTTTTCACATCTTTTCACGCTTTTCATGTTTTTCAACACCGTTTCATGCTCCTCCTATTTTTCAGACCGTTTCGTGCTCCTCATATATTTGACACCTTGTGAAACTCTTCATATTCTTCACACCTTTTCAGGCTCTTCATGATTTTGAACACCGCTTCATGCTCCTCCTATTTTTCAGAACGTTTCATGCGCCTCCGATTTTTCAGACTGTTTCATGCTCCTCATATTTTTGACACCTTTTGAAGCTCTTCATATTTTCACCCCATTTCAGGCTCTTCATATTTTTAAACACCACTTCTTACTCCTCCTATTTTCAGACAGTTTCATGCACCTCATATTTTTGACACCTTTTGAAGCTCTTCATATTTTTCACACCTTTTCAGTCTCTTCATGTTTTTCAACACCGCCTCATGCTCCTCCTTTTTTCAGAACGTTTCATGCTGTTAATATTTTTGTCACCTTTTGAAGCTCTTCATATTTTTCACACCTTCTCAGGCTCTTCATGTTTTTGAACACCGTTTCTTGCTGCTACTATTTTTCAGACCTTTTCATGCACCAAATATTTTTGACACCTTTTGAAGCCTTTCATATTTTTCACACCTTTTCAGGCTCTTCTTGTTTTTCAAGACCACTTCATGCTCCTCTTATTTTTCAGACCATTTCATGCTCCTCATATTTTTGACACCGTTTGAAGCTCTTCATATTTTTCACACATTTTCAATCTCTTCATGTTTTTCAACACAGTTTCATGCTCCTCATTTTTTTTCAGTCTGTTTCATGCTCCTCATGTATTTGACACCTTTTGAAGCTCTTCATATTTTTCACACCTTTTCAGGTTCTTCACGTTTTTAAACAACGCTTCATGTTCCTCCTATTTTTCAAAACGTTTCATGCTCCTCATATTTTTGACAACTTTTGAAGCTCTTCATATTTTTAACACCTTTCATTCTCTTCATGTTTTTCCACAGAGCTTCATGCTCCTCCTCTTTTACAGACCGTTTCATCCTCCTCATATTTTTGACACCTTTTGAAGCTCTTCATATTTTTCACACCTTTTCATTCTCTTCATGTTTTTCAGCACAGCTTCATGCTCGTACTATTTTTGAGACCGTTTCATGCTCCTCATATTTTTGACACCTTCTGAAGCTCATCATATTTTTCACAGGTTTTCATGCTCTTCATCTTTTTCAAAACCGTTTCATTCTCATACTATTTTTCAGACAGTTTCATGCTCCTATATATTTGACACCTTTTGAAACTCTTCATATTTTTCACAGGTTTTCATGCTCTTCATCTTTTTCAAAACCGTTTCATTCTCATACTATTTTTCAGACCGTTTCATGCTCTTAATATTTTTGACATCTTTTGAAGCTCTTCATATATTTCACACCTTTTCAGGCTCTTCATGTTTTTCAACACTGTTTCATGCTCCTCCTATTTTTCAGACCGTTTCATGCTTCTCTTAATTTTGACACCTTTTGAAGCTCTTCATATTTTACACACCTTTCCTGGTTCTTCTTGTTTTTGAACACTGTTTGATGCTCTTCCTGTTTTTCAGACAGTTTTACGCTGCTCATATTTTGACACCTTTTGAAGCTCTCCATATTTTTCACAACTTTTCAGGCTCTTCATATTTTTCAACACAACCTCATGCTCCTCATATTTTTCAGACCGTTTCATGCTCCTCATATTTTTGACACCTTTTGAAGCTCTTCCTATTTTTCACAACTTTTCAGGCTCTTCATGTTTTTGAAAACCACTTCATTCTCCTCCTATTTTTCAGATCGTTTCATGCTCCTCATATTTTTGACACCTTTTGAAGCTCTTCATATATTTCACACCTTTTCAGGCTCTTCATGTTCTTTAACACCGATTCATGCTCCTCCTACATTTCAGACCGTTTCATGCTCCTCATATTTTGACACCTTTTGAAGCTCTTCATGTTTTTCAACACCGTTTCATGCTCCTCCTATTTTAAGACCGTTTCCTGCTCCTCATATTTTTCACACATTTTGAAGCTTTTCATATTTTTCACAGCTTTTCAGGTTCTTCATGTTTTTCAACACCGCTTAATGCTCCTCCTATTTTTCAGACCGTCTCATGCTCCTCATATCTTTGACACCTTCTGAAGCTCTTCATATTTTTCACACCTTTTCAGGCTCTTCATGTTATTGAACACCATTTCATGCTCCTCCTATATTTAAGACCGTTTCATGTTCCTCATATTTTTGACACCGTTTGAAGCTCTTCATATTTTTCACACCTTTTCAGGCTCTTTAGATTTTTGAACACCGCTTCATGCTCCTCCAATTTTTAAGAAGGTTTCGTGCTCCTCATATTTTTGACACGTTTAGAAGCTCTTCATATTTTTCACACCTTTTCAGGCTCTGCATATTTTTCACACCTTTCACGCTCTTCATGTTTTTCAACACCGCTTCATGCTCCTCCTATTTTTCACACTGTTTCATACTCCTCATATTTTTGACACGATTTGAAACTCTTCATATTTTTCACACCTTTTCAGGCTCTTCATGTTTTTCAAGACTACTTCATGCTCCTCCTATTTTTCAGACCGTTTTATTCTACTCATATGTTTCACACCTTTTTCAAACTCTTCATGTTTTTCAACCCCACTTCATGCTCCTCCTATTTTTCAGACCGCTTCATGCTCCTCATATTTTTGACACCTTTTGAAGATCTTCATATTTTCACACCTTTTGAAGCTCATCGTATATTTCACACCTTTTCAGTCTCTTCATGTTTTTCAACACCACTTCATGCTACTCCTCATTTTCAGACCGTTTCATGCCCATCTCATTTTTGACACCTTTAGAAGCTTTTCATAATTTTCACACCTTTTGAACACTTCATATTTTTCACACGTTTTCATGCTCTTCATATTTTTCAACACCGCTTCATGCTCCTCTTATTTTTCAGACCGTTTCATGCTCCTCATATTTTTGATACATATTGAAGCTCTTCATATTTTTCACACCTTTTCAGGCTCTTCATGTTTTTCAACACGGCTTCATGCTCCTCCTGTTTTTCAAACCGTTTCATGCTCCTCATATTTTTGATACGTTTTGAAGCCCTTCATATTTTTCACACCTTTTCAGGCTCTTCATGTTTTGAACATCGTTTCTTGCACCTCCAGCTTTTCAGAACGTTTCATGCTGCTCATATATTTGACACCTTTTGAAGCTCTTCATCATTTCACAACTTTTCAGGTTCTTCATGTTTTCAACACCACTTCATGCTCCTGCTATATTTCTGACCGTGTCATGCTCCTCATATTTTTGACACCTTTTGAAGATCTTCATATTTTTCACACCTTTTCAGGCTATTCAGGTTTTTCTACACCGCTTCATGCTCCTCCTATTTTTGACACCTTTTGGAGCTCTTCATATATTTCACACATTTTCAGGCTCTTCACGATTTGAAAAGCGTTTCATGCTCCTCCTATTTTTCAGACCGTTTCATGCTCCTCATATTTTTGAAACCTTTTGAAGTGCTTCATATTTTTCACATCTTTTAAGGCTCTTCATGTTTTTCCAAACCGATTCATGCTGCTCCTATTTTTCGGACTGTTTCATTCTCCTCATATTTTTGACACCTTTTGAAGCTCTTCATATTTTTCACACCATTTAAGGCTCTTCATGTTTTCGAACACTGTTTACTGCTCCTACTATTTTTCAGACTGTTCATGCTCCCCATATTTTTGACACCTTTTGAAGCTCTTCATATTTTTCACACCTTTTCAGGTTCTTCATGTTTTTCAACACCGATTCATGTTCCTCCTATTGTTCAGACCGTTTCATGCTCCTCACATTTTTAACACCTTTTGAAGCTCTTCATATATTTCACAACTTTTCAGGCTTTTCATGTTTTTCAACACTGTTTCATGCTCCTCATATTTTTGACACCTTTTGAAGCTCTTCATATTTTTCAAACCTTTTCTGGCTCTTCATGTTTTTGAACACCGCTTCATGCTCCTTCTATTTTCAGACTGTTTCATGCTACTCTTGTTTTTGAGACGTTTTGAAGCTCTTCATATTTTTCACAACTTTTCAGGATTTTCATGTTTTTGAACACCGCTTCATGCTCCTCCTATTTTTCAGAAAGTTTAATGCTCCTCATGTATTTCACACCTTTTGAAGCTCTTCATCTTTTTCAGACCTTTTCAGGCTCTGCATGTTTTTGAACACCTCTTCATGCTCCTCCTATTTTACAGACCGTTGTATGCTCTTCATATTTTTGACACCTTTTGAAGCTCTTCATATTTTTCACACCTTTTCTGTCTCTGCATATTTTGAACACCGCTTCATGCTCCTCCTATTTTTCAGACCGTTTCATGATCCTCATATTTTTGACACCTTTTGAAGCTTTTCATATTTTTCACACCTTTTCAGGCTCTTCATGTTTTTGAACACTGCTTCATGCTCCTCCTATTTTTCAGACCGTTTCATTCTCCTCATGTATTTCACACCTTTTGAAGCTCTTCATATTTTTCACACCTTTTCAGGCTCTTCATGTTTTGAACATCGTTTCTTGCACCTCCAGTTTTTCAGAACGTTTCATGCTGCTCATATATTTGACACCTTTTGAAGCTCTTCATCATTTCACAACTTTTCAGGTTCTTCATGTTTTCAACACCACTTCATGCTCCTGCTATATTTCTGACCGTGTCATGCTCCTCATATTTTTGACACCTTTTGAAGATCTTCATATTTTTCACACCTTTTCAGGCTATTCAGGTTTTTCTACACCGCTTCATGCTCCTCCTATTTTTGACACCTTTTGGAGCTCTTCATATATTTCACACATTTTCAGGCTCTTCACGATTTGAAAAGCGTTTCATGCTCCTCCTATTTTTCAGACCGTTTCATGCTCCTCATATTTTTGAAACCTTTTGAAGTGCTTCATATTTTTCACATCTTTTAAGGCTCTTCATGTTTTTCCAAACCGATTCATGCTGCTCCTATTTTTCGGACTGTTTCATTCTCCTCATATTTTTGACACCTTTTGAAGCTCTTCATATTTTTCACACCATTTAAGGCTCTTCATGTTTTCGAACACTGTTTACTGCTCCTACTATTTTTCAGACTGTTCATGCTCCCCATATTTTTGACACCTTTTGAAGCTCTTCATATTTTTCACACCTTTTCAGGTTCTTCATGTTTTTCAACACCGATTCATGTTCCTCCTATTGTTCAGACCGTTTCATGCTCCTCACATTTTTAACACCTTTTGAAGCTCTTCATATATTTCACAACTTTTCAGGCTTTTCATGTTTTTCAACACTGTTTCATGCTCCTCATATTTTTGACACCTTTTGAAGCTCTTCATATTTTTCAAACCTTTTCTGGCTCTTCATGTTTTTGAACACCGCTTCATGCTCCTTCTATTTTCAGACTGTTTCATGCTACTCTTGTTTTTGAGACGTTTTGAAGCTCTTCATATTTTTCACAACTTTTCAGGATTTTCATGTTTTTGAACACCGCTTCATGCTCCTCCTATTTTTCAGAAAGTTTAATGCTCCTCATGTATTTCACACCTTTTGAAGCTCTTCATCTTTTTCAGACCTTTTCAGGCTCTGCATGTTTTTGAACACCTCTTCATGCTCCTCCTATTTTACAGACCGTTGTATGCTCTTCATATTTTTGACACCTTTTGAAGCTCTTCATATTTTTCACACCTTTTCTGTCTCTGCATATTTTGAACACCGCTTCATGCTCCTCCTATTTTTCAGACCGTTTCATGATCCTCATATTTTTGACACCTTTTGAAGCTTTTCATATTTTTCACACCTTTTCAGGCTCTTCATGTTTTTGAACACTGCTTCATGCTCCTCCTATTTTTCAGACCGTTTCATTCTCCTCATGTATTTCACACCTTTTGAAGCTCTTCATATTTTTCACACCTTTTGAAGCTCTTCATGTTTTTCAACACCTCTTCATGCTCCTCCTATTTTTCAGACCGTTCATGCTCCTCATATTTTTGAAACAATTTGAAGCTCCTCCTATTTTCCACACGTTTTCAGGCTCTTCATATTTTTCAACACCGTTTCATGTTCCTCCTATTTTTCCTACCGTTTCATGCTCCTCCTATATTTCAGACCGTTTCATGCTCCTCATATTTTTGACAATTTTGGAAGCTCTTCATATTTTTCACACCTTTTCAGGCTCTTCATGTTTTTCAACACCGCTATATGCTCCTACTTAATTTCAGACTGTTTCATGTTCCTCATATTTTTCACACCTTTTGAAGCTCTTCATATTTTTCACACCTTTTCAGGCTCTTCATGTTTTTCAACACCACTTCATGTTCCTCCTATTATTCAGACCGTTTCATGCTCATCTCACTTTTGACACCTTTTGAAGCTTTTGGTATTTTTCACACCTTTTGAAGCTCTTCATATTTTTCACACCATTTCAGGCTCTTTCTGTTTTTCAATACCACTTCATGCTCCTCCTATTTTTCAGACCGTTTCCTGCTCCTCATATATTTGACATCTTTTGAAGCTCTTCTTATTTTTCACACCTTTTCATGCTTTTCATGTTTTTCAACACCGTTTCATGCTCCTCCTATTTTCAGACCGTTTCATGCTCCTCATATATTTGACACCTTTTAAAGCTCTTCATATATTTCACACCTTTTCAGGCTCTTCATGTTTTTGAACACCGTTTCATGCTCCTCATATTTTTCAGACCGTTTCGTGCTCCTCATATATTTGACATCGTTTGAAGGTCTTCTTATTTTTCACACCTTTTCACGCTTTTCATGTTTTTCAACACCGTTTCATGCTCCTCCTATTTTTCAGACCGTTTCGTGCTCCTCATATATTTGACACCTTGTGAAGCTCTTCATATTTTACACACCTTTCCTGGTTCTTCTTGTTTTTGAACACTGTTTCATGCTCTTCCTGTTTTTCATACCGTTTCATGCTGCTCATATTTTAGACACCTTTTGAGGCTCTTCATATTTTTCATACCTTTTCAGGCTCTCCATATTTTGAACAACGCTTCGTGCTCCTCCTAATTTTGAGACGGTTTCATGCTCCTCATATTTATGACACATTTTGAAGCTCTTCATATTATTCACACCTTTTCATGCTCTTCATGTTTCTAACACCGTTTCATGCTTCTCCTATTTTTCAGACCGTTTAATGCTCCTCATATTTTTCACACCTTTTGAAGCTCTTCATATTTTTCTCATCTTTTCAGGCTCTTCATGTTTTTCAACACCGCTTCATGCTCCTCCTATTTTTCAGATCGTTTCTTGCTCCTCCTATATTACAAACTGTTTCATGCACCTCTTATTATTGACACCTCTTGAAGCTCTTCATATTTTTCACACCTTTTCAGGCTCTTCATGTTTTTCAACACCACTTCATGCTGCTCCTATTTTTCAGACCGTTTCATGCTTCTCATGTTTTCGACACGTTTGGGGCTCTTCATATTTTTCACACCATTGCAGGCTCTTCATGTTTTTGAACACCGTTTCATGCTCCTCCTATATTTCAGACTGTTTCATGCTCCTCATATTTTTGACACCTTTTGAAGCTCTTCATATTTTTCACACCTTTTGAAGCTCTTCATATTTTTCACAGCTTTTCAGACTCTTCATGATTTTGAACACCTTTTCATGCTCCTCCTATTTTTCAGACCGTTTCATGCTCCTCTTATATTTCACACTTTTGAAGCTCTTGCTATTTTTCACACCTTTTCAGTCTCTTCATGTTTTTGAACACAGTTTCATGCTACTCGTTTTTTTCAGACCGTTTCATGCTCCTCATCTTTTTGACACCTTTTGAAGTTCTTCATATTTTTCACAGCTTTTCAGGCTCTTCATGTTTTTGGACAGCGTTTCATGCTCCTCCTATTTTTCAGACCGATTCATGCTCTTCATGTGTTTCACACCTTTTGAAGCTCTTCATATTTTTCACACTTTTTCAGGCTCTTCATGTTTTTCAACACCGCTTCATGCTCCACCTATTTTCAGACCGTTTCATGCTCCTCCTATTTTTCAGACCGTTTCATGTTCCTCCTGTTTTTCAGATCATTTCATGCTCCTCATATTTTTCACATCTATTGAAGCTCTTCATATATTTCACACCTTTTCAGGCTCTTCATTTTTTTCAACCCCACTTCATTCTCCTCCTATTTTTCAGACCGTTTCATGCTCACATCATTTTTGACACCTTTTGAAGCTCTTCTTATTTTTCACATCTTTTGAAACTCTTCATATTTTTCACACGTTTTCAGGCTCTTCATGTTTTTCAACACCGTTTCATGCTCCTCCTAATTTTCAGACCGTTTCATGCTCCTTATATGTTTGTCTCCTTTTGAAGCTCTTCATACTTTTCACACCTTTTCAGGCTGTTCATGGTTTTCAAGACCGCTTCATGCTCCTCCTATTTTTCAGACCGTTTCCTGCTCCTCATATTTTTCACACCTTTTGAAGCTCTTCATATATTTCAAACCTTTTCAGGCTCTTCATATTTCTCAACACCGCTTCATTCTCCTCCTATTTTTCAGACCGTTTCATGCACCTCATATTTTTCACACCTATTGAAACTCTTCATATTTTTCACAACTTTTCAGGCTCTTCATGTTTTTGACCACCGCTTCATGCTCCTCCTATTTTTCAGACCGTTTCATTCTCCTCATCTTTTTGACACCTTTCAAGCTCTTCATGTTTTTCAACACCTCTTCATGCTCCTCCTATTTTTCGGTCATTTCATGCTTCTCATATTTTTGACACTTTTTGAAGCTCTTCATATTTTTCACACCTTTTCAGGCTCTTCATGTTTTTAAACACCGCCTCATGCTCCTCCTATTTGTCAGACCGTTTCATGCTCCTCAAATTTTTTACACATTTTGAACCTCTTCATATTTTTCACACCTTTTCCTGCCCTACTTCTTTTAAAAAACCGTTTCATGCTCATCCTATTTTTCAGACTGTTTCATGCTCCTCATATGTTTGACACTTTTTGAAGCTCTTCATATTTTTCACAGCTTTTCAGGCTCTTCATATTTTTGACCACCGCTTCATGCCCCTCCAATTTTTCAGACCATTTCATGCTCCTCGTATATTTTACACCTTTTGAAGCTCTTCATATTTCGCACTCCTTTTCAGGCTCTTCATGTTTTTGAACACAGTTTCATGCTCCTCCTATTTTTCAGACTGTTTCATGCTCCTCATATTTTTGAGACCTTTTGAAGCTCTTCAGATTCTTCACACCTTTTCAGGCTCTTCATGTTTTTCAACACCGCTTCATGCTCCTCCTATTTTTCACATCGTTTTATGATCCTCATATTTTTGACACATTATGAAGCTCTTCATATTTTTCACACCTTTTCAGGCTCTTCATGTTTTTGAACACCGCTTCATGCTCCTCCTATTATTCAGACCGATTCATGCTCCTCATATTTTTGAAACCTTTTGAAGCTCTTCATATTTTTCACACCTGTTCAGGCTCTTCATGTTTTTGACCACTGGTTCATGCTCCTCGTATTTTTCAGACAGTTTTATGCTCCTCATAATTTTGTCTCCTTTTTTAGCTCTGCATATTTTTCACACCTTTTCACTCTCTTCATGTATTTGAGGACCGCTTCATGCTCTTCCTGTTTTTCAGACCGTTTCATGCTCCTCATATTTTTGACACCTTTTTAAGCTCTTCATATTTTTCACACTTTTTCAGGCTCTTCATGTGTTTCAACACCGCTTAATTCTCATCGTATTTTTCAGAATCTTTCTTGCTCCTCATATTTTTGACACCTTTTGAAGCTCTTCATATGTTTCACACCTTTTCAGGATCTTCATGTTTTTGACATCTGCTTCATGCCCCTGCTATTTTTCAGACTGTTTCTTGCTCCTCATATATTTGACACCTTTTGAAGCTCTTCATATTTTTCACACCTTTTCAGGCTCTTCATGTTGTTTAACACCGCTTTTTGCTCCTCTATTTGTCAGATAGATTCATGTTCCTCTTATTGTTCAGACCGTTTCATGCACCTCATATTTTTCACACCTTTTGAAGCTCTTCTTATTTTTCACACCTTTTCAGGCTCTTCATGTTTTTGAACACCGCTTCATGCTCCTGCTATTTTTTAGACCGTTTCATGCTCCACATATTTTTGACACCTTTTGAAGCTCTTCATATTTTTCACATCTTTTCAGGATCTTCATGTTTTTCAACACCGCTTCATGCTCCTCCTATTTTTCAGACTGTTTCATGCTCCTCATATTTTTGAGACCTTTTGAAGCTCTTCATATTTTTGACACCTTTTCAGGCTCTTCATTTTTTTCAACACCGCTTCATGCTCCTCCTATATTTCAGACCGTTTCATGCTCCTCATATTTTATCACTTTTTAAGCTCTTCATATATTTCAAACCTTTTCAGGCTCTTCATGTTTTTCAACACCGCTTCATGCTCCTCATATTTTTCAGTCGTTTCATGCTCCTAATATTTTGACACCTTTTGAAGCTCTTCATATTTTTGACAACTTTTCAGGCTCTTCATGTTTTTGAAAACCGCTTCATGCTCCTCCTATTTTTCAGACCGTTTCCTGATCCTCATAATTTTCACACCTTTTGAAGCTCTTCATATTTTTCACACCTTTTCAGGCTCTTCATGTTTTTGAACACCGCTTCATGCTCCTCCTATTTTTCAGACCGTTTAATCCTCCCCATGTATTTCACACCTTTTGAAGCTCTTCATATTTTTCACACCTTTTGAAGCTCTTCATATTTTTCACACGTTTTCAGGCTCTTCATGTTTTTCAACACCGCTTCATGCTCCTCCTATTTTTCAGACCGTTTAATCCTCCCCATGTATTTCACATCTTTTGA
Organism: Dama dama; assembly: GCF_033118175.1. Taxonomy (NCBI): domain Eukaryota; kingdom Metazoa; phylum Chordata; class Mammalia; order Artiodactyla; family Cervidae; genus Dama; species Dama dama. The sequence continues at coordinate 691,785 of NW_026870936.1, forward strand.
AGCTCTTCATATTTTTCACACGTTTTCAGGCTCTTCATGTTTTTCACACCGTTTCTTGCTGCTTCTATTTTTCAGACCGTTTCATGCTCCTCATATTTTTCACACCTTTTGAATCTCTTCAAATTTTTCTCAACTTTTCAGGCTCTTCATGATTTTGAACACCACTTCATGCTCCTCCAATTTTTCAGACAGTTTCATACTCCTCATATTTTTGACACCTTTGAAGCTCGTCATATTTTTCACAGCTTTTCAGGCTCTTCATGTTTTCAACACCAATTCATGCTCCTCCTTTTTGCAGACCGTTTCATGCTCCTCATATTTTTGACACCTTTTGAAGCTCTTCATATCTTTCACACCTTTTCAGACTCTTCATGTTTTTGAACACCGCTTCATGATCCTCCTATTTTTAAGACCGTTTCATGCTCTTCATATTATTGACACATTTTGAAGCTCTTCATATTTTTCAACCTTTTCAGGCTCTTCATGTTTTTGAAAACCATTTCATGCTGCTTCTATTTTTCTGACCGTTTCATGCTCCTCATATTTTTCACACCTTTTGAAGCTCTTCATATTTTTCACACCTTTTCAGGCTCTTCATGTTTTTGAACACAGCTTCATGCTCCTCCTATTTTTCAGACCGTTTCATGCTCCTCATATTTTGGACACCTTTTGAAGCTCTTCATATATTTCACACCTTTTCAGGCTCTTCATGTTTTTGAACACCGCTTCATGCTCCTCCTCTTTTTCACATCTTTTAAGCTCTATATATTTTTCACACCTTTTCAGGCTCTTCATGTTTTTGAACTCCATTTCATGCTCCTCCTATTTTTCAAACAGTTTCATGCTGCTCATGTATTTCACACCTTTTGAAGCTCTTCATATTTATCACACCTTTTCAGGCTCTTCATGTTTTGAACACCGCTTCATGCTCCTCCTATTTTTCAGACCGTTTCATGCTCCTCCTATTTTTCTGACCGTTTCATGAACATCTCATTTTTGACACCTTTTAAAGCCTTTGATATTTTTCACACCATTTTCAGGCTCTTCATGTTTTTCAACACCACTTTATGATCCTCCTATTTTTCAGACCATTTCATGCTCCTCATATATTTGACACCTTTTGAAGCTCTTCATATTTTTCACACCTTTTCACGCTCTTCATGTTTTTGAACACCGCTTCATGCTCCGCCTATTTTTCAGACCGTTTCATGCTCCTAATATTTTTGACACCTTTTGAAACTCTTCATATTTTTCACACCCTTTCAGGCTCTTAATGTTTTTCAACACAACTTCATGCTCCTCCTATTTTTCAGACGTTTTCATGCTCCTCATATTTTTGACACCTTTAGAAACTCTTCATATCTTTCACACCTTTTCAGGCTCTTCATGTTTTGCCACACCGCTTCATGCTCCTCCTATTTTTCAGCCCGTTTCATGGTCCTCATGTATTTCACACCTTTTGAAGTTCTTCATGTATTTCACACATTTTAAGGCTCTTCATGTTTTTCAACACCGCTTCATGCTCCTCCTATTTTTCAGACCGTTACATGCTCCTCATATTTTTGACACCTTTTGAAGCTCTTCATATTTTTCACACCTTTTCAGGCTCTTCATGTTTTTCAACACCGCTTCATGCTCCTCCTATTTTTCAGACCGTTTCATGCTCCTCATATTTTTGACACCTTTTGAAGCTCTTCATATTTTTCACACCTTTTCAGGGTCTTCATTTTTTCAACACTACTTCTTGCTCCTCCTATATTTCAGACCGTTTCATGCTCATCTATTTTTGACACCTTTTGAAGCTCTTCATAATTTTCACACCTTTTGAATCTCTTCATTTTTTTCACACGTTTTCAGGCTCTTCATCTATGTCAACACCGCTTCATGCTGCTTCTATTTTTCAGACCGTTTCATGCTCCTCATATTTTTGACATCTTTTGAAGCTCTTCATATTTTTCACACCTTTTGCGGCTCTTTATGTTTTTCACCACCGCTTCATGCTCCTACTATTTTTCAGACTGTTTCATGCTACTCATATTTTTGACACCTTTTAAAGATCTTCATATTTTTCACACCTTTTCAGGCTCTTCATATTTTTCACACCTTTTCAGGCTGTTCATGTTTTTGAACACCGCTTCATGCTCCTACTATTTTTCAGACTGTTTCATGCTCCTCATAATTTTGACACCTTTTAAAGCTCTTCATATTTTTCACAGCTTTTCAGGCTCTTCATATTTTTCACACCTTTTCAGGCTCTTCATGTTTTTGAACACCGCTTCAGGCTCCTCCAATTTTTCAGACCGTTTCATGTTTCTCATATTTTTGACACCTTTTGAAGCTCTTCATATTTTTCACACCTTTTCAGGCTCTTCATGTTTTTCAACATCGCTTCATGCTCCGCCTATTTTTCAGACCGTTTCATGCTCCTCATATTTTTGACACCTTTTGAAGCTCTTCATATTTTTCTCACCCTTTGAAGCACTTCATATTTTTCATATTTTTGAAGCTCTTCATATTTTCACAACTTTTCAGGCTCTTCATGTTTTTGAACACCACTTCATGCTCCTTCTATTTTTCAGAGAGTTTCATGCTCCTCATGTATTTCACACCTTTTGAAGCTTTTCATATTTTTCACACTTTTTCAGGCTCTTCATGTTTTTCAACACCACTTCATTCTTCTCCTATTTTTCAGCCCGTTTCATGCTCCTCATGTATTTCACACCTTTTGAAGCTCTTCATATTTTTCACACCTTTTCAGGCTCTTCATGTTTTTGATCACCATTTCATGCTCCTCCCATTTTTGAGACCGTTTCATGCTCCTCATATTTTTGACACCTTTTGACGCTGTTCATATTTTTCACACCTTTTCAGACTCTTCATGCTTTTCAAAACCGCTTCATGCTCCTCCTATTTTTCAGACCAGTTCATGCTCCTCATATTTTTCACATCTTTTGATGCTCTTCATATTTTTCACACCTTTTCAGGCTCTTCTTTTTTTTAAACATCACTTCTTGCTCCTCCTATTTTTCAGACCGTTTCATGCTCCTCATATTTTTGACACATTTTGAAGATCTTCCTATTTCTCACACCTTTTCAGGCTCTTCATGTTTTTCAACACCGCTTCATGCGCCTCCTATCTTTCAGAACATTTCATGCTCATCTCATTTTTGACACCTTTTGAAGCTCTTCATATATTTCACACCTTTTGAAGCTCTTCATAATTTTCACACGTTTTCAGGCTCTTCATGTTTTTCAACAAGATTTCATGCTCCTCCTGTTTTTCAGACCATTTCAAGGTCCTCATGTATTTCACACCATTTGAAGCTCTTCATATTTTTCACACCTTTTCCGGCTCTTCATGTTTTTCAACACCGCTTCATGCCCCTCCTATCTTTCAGACCATTTCATGCTCATCTCATTTTTGACATCTTTTGAAGCTCTTCGTATATTTCACACCTTTTGAAGCTCTTCATAATTTTCACACGTTTTCAGGCTCTTCATGTTTTCAACACGGCTTCATGATCCTCCTATTTTTCATACCGTTCATGCTCCTCATATTTTTGACACCTTTTGAAGTTCTTCCTATTTTTCACAACTCTTCATGCTCTTCATGTTTTTCGACACCGCTTCATGCACCTCCTATTTTACAGCCTGTTTCATGCTCCTCATATTTTGACACCTTTTGAAGCTCTTCATATTTTTCACACCTTTTCCCGCTCTTCATGTTTGTTAAAACCGTTTCTTGCTCCTCCTATTTTTCAGACCGTTTCATGCTCCTCATATTTTTGACACCTTATGAAGCTCTTCATATTTTTCACTCCTTTTCAGATCTTCACGTTTTTCAACACCACTTCATGCTCCTCCTATTTTTCAGACCGTTTCATGCTCCTCATATTTTTGACACGTTTTGAAGCTCTTCATATTCTTCACAGCTTTTCATGCTCTTCATGTTTTTCAACACCGCTTCATGCTCCTCCTATTTTTCAGACCGTTTCATGCTCCTCATATTTTTGACACCTTTTGAAGCTCTTCATATTTTTCACACCTTTTTAGGCTCTACACATTTTTCAACACCACTTCATGCTCCTCCTATTTTTCAGACAGTTTCATGCTCCTAATATTTTTGACACCTTATGAAGCTCTTCATATTTTTCACACCTTTTTAGACTCTTCATGCTTTTCAAAACCGCTTCATGCTCCTCCTATTTTTCAGACCGGTTCATGCTCCTCATATTTTTCACATCTTTTGATGCTCTTCATATTTTTCACACCTTTTCAGGCTCTTCATGTTTTTAAACATCACTTCTTGCTCCTCCTATTTTTCAGACCGTTTCATGCTCCTCATATTTTTGACACATTTTGAAGATCTTCATATTTCTCACACCTTTTCAGGCTCTTCATGTTTTTCAACACCGCTTCATGCCCCTCCTATCTTTCAGACCATTTCATGCTCATCTCATTTTTGACACCTTTTGAAGCTCTTCATATATTTCACACCTTTTGAAGCTCTTCATAATTTTCACACGTTTTCAGGCTCTTCATGTTTTTCAACACGGCTTCATGATCCTCCTATTTTTCATACCGTTCATGCTCCTCATATTTTTGACACCTTTTGAAGTTCTTCCTATTTTTCACAACTCTTCATGCTCTTCATGTTTTTCGACACCGCTTCATGCTCCTCCTATTTTTCCGCCTGTTTCATGCTCTTCATATTTTTGACACCTTTTGAAGCTCTTCATATTTTTGACACCTTTTCCCGCTCTTCATGTTTGTTAAAACCGTTTCTTGCTCCTCCTATTTTTCAGACCATTTCATGCTCCTCATATTATTGAGACCTTATGAAGCTCTTCATATTTTTCACTCCTTTTCAGATCTTCATGTTTTTCAACACCACTTCATGCTCCTTCTATTTTTCAGACCGATTCATGCTCCTTATATTTTTGACACGTTTTGAAGCTCTTCATATTCTTCACAGCTTTTCATGCTCTTCATGTTTTTCAACACCGCTTCATGCTCCTCCTATTTTTCAGACCGGTTCATGCTCCTCATACTTTTGACACCATTTGAAGCTCTTCATATATTTCACACCTTTTCAGGCTCTTCATGTTTTTCAATACCACTTCATGCTCCTCCTATTTTTCAGAGCGTTTCATGCTCCTCATATTTTTGACACCTTTTGAAGTTCCTCATATTTTTCACACCATATCAGGCTCTTCATGTTTTTGAATACCGTTTCATGCTCCTCATATTTTTCCGACCGTTTCATGCTCCTCATATTTTTGACACCTTTTGAAGCTCTTCATATTTTTCAAAACTTTTGAAGCTCTTCATATTTTTCACACCTTTTCAGTCTCTTCATGTTTTTCAACACCAATTCATGTTCCTCCTAATATTCAGACCGTTTCATGCTCATTTCATTTTTGACACATTTTGAAGCTCTTCATATTTTTCACACCTTTTGAAGCTCTTCATATTTTTCACACCTTTTCAGACTCTTCTTGTTTTTCAACACCGCTTCATTCTCCTCCTATTTTTCAGACCGTCTCATGCTCCTCATATTTTTCACACCTTTTGAAGCTCTTCATATTTTGCAACACCTTTTCAGGCTCTTCATGTTTTTCAACACCACTTCATTCTCCTTCTATTTTTCAGACCTTTTCATGCTCCTCATATTTTTGACACCTTTTCAATCTCTTCATATACTGCACATTTTTTCAGGCTCTTCATGTTTTTCACCAACAATTCATGCTCCTCCTATTTTTTAGGCCATTTCATGCTCATCTCATTTTTGACACCGTTTGAAGCTCTTCATATTTTTCACACCTTTTGAAGCTCTTCATATTTTTCACACCTTTTGAAGCTGTTCATATTTTTCACACGTTTTCAGGCTCTTCATGTTTTCAACACCGCTTCATGCACCTCCTATTTTTCAGACCGTTTCATGCCCCTCATATTTTTCACACCTTTTGAAGATCTTCATATATTTCACACCTTTTCAGGCTCTTCATGTTTTTGAACAAAACTTCATGCTTCTCCTATTTTTCAGAGCGTTTAATGCTCCTCATGTACTTCACACCTTTTGAAGGTCTTCATATTTTTCACACCTTTTCAGGCTCTTCATGTTTTTCAACACCGCTTCACGCTCCTCCTATTTTTCAGACAGTTCATTCTCCTCATAAGTTTGAAACATTTTGAAGCTCTTCTTATTTTTCACACCTTTTCAGGCTCTTCATGGTTTTCAAGACCGCTTCATGCTCCTCCTAATTTTTCAGACCGTTTCATGCTCTTCATATTTTTCACAGCTTTTGAAGCTTTTACTATTTTTCACACCTTTTCAGGCTCTTCATGTTTTTGAACACCGCTTCATCCTCCTCCTATTTTTCAGACCGTTTCATGCTCCTCCTATTTTTGAAAACTTTTGAAGCTCTTCATGTTTTTCACACCTTTTCAGGCTCTTCATATTTTTGAACACCGCTTCATGGTCCTCCTATTTTTCAGACCGTTTCATGCTCCTCATATTTTTGACAGCTTTTGAAGCTCTTCATATTTTTCTCACCTTTTCAGGCTCTTCATGTTTTTGAACAGCGATTCATGCTCCTCCTATTTTTCAGACCGCTTCATGCTCCTCCTATTTTTCAGACCGTTTCATGCTCCTCATATTTCTGACAATTTTGGAAGCTCTTCATATTTTTCACACCTTTTCAGGCTCTTCATGTTTTTGAACACCGCTTCATGCTCCTCCTATTTTTCAGACCGATACATGCTCCTCATATTTTAGAAACCTTTTGAAGCTCTTCATATTTGTCACACCTTTTCAGGCTCTTCATGTTTTTGAACAACACTTCATGCTCCTCGTATTTTTCAGACCTTTTCATGCTCCTCATATTTTTGACACCTTTTGAAGCTCTTCCTTTTTTTCACACCTTTTCATGCTCTTCATGTTTTTCACACCGTTTCATGCTCCTCCTATTTTTCAGACCGTTTCATGCTCCTCATATTTTTCACACCTTTTGAAGCTCTTTATAGTTGTCACAACTTTTCAGGCTCTTCATGTTTTTCAACACCGCTTCATGCTCCTCGTATTTTTCAGACCGTTTCATGCTCCTCATATTTTTCACACATCTTGAAGCTCTTTATATTTGTCACACCTTTTCAGGCTCTTCATGTTTTTTAACACCGCTTCATGCTCCTCCTATTTTTCAGACCATTTCATGCTCCTCCTATTTTTGAGATCGTTTCAAGCTCCTCATATTTTTAACACCTTTTGAAGCTCTTCATATTTTTCACACCTTCTCAGGCGCTTCATGTATTTGAGCACAGATTCATGCGCCTCCTATTTTTCAGACCGTTTCATGCTCCTCATATTTTTGACACCTTTTGAGTCTCTTCATTTTTTTCACACCTTTTCAGGCTCTTCATGTTTTTCAACACCGCTTCATGCTCCTCCTATTTTTGAGACCGTTTCATGCTCCTCATATTTTTGACACCTTTTGAAGCTCTTCATATTTTTCACACCTTTTCATGCTCTTCATGTTTTTCACACCGTTTCATGCTCCTCCTATTTTTCAGACCGTTACATGCTCCTCATATTTTTCACACCTTTTGAAGCTCTTTATATTTGTCACACCTTTTCAGGCTGTTCTTGTTTTTGAACACCGCTTCATGCTCCTCCTATATTTCAGACCGTTTCATGCTCCTCCTATTTTTCAGACTGTGTCATGCAAGTCTTATTATTGACACCTTTTGAAGCTTTTCATATTTTTCACACCTTTTCAGGCTCTTCATGTTTTTCAACACCGCTTCATGCTCCTCCTATTTTTCAGACCGTTTCATGCTCCTCATGTATTTCACATCTTTTGAAGCTCTTCTTATTTTCCATACCTTTTAAGGCTCTTCATGTTTTTCAAAACCGCTTCATTCTCCTCCTATTTTTCAGACCGTTTCATGCTCCTCATATTTTTGAAACCTTTTGAAGCTCTTCATATTTTTCACACCTTTTCAGGCTCTCCATGTTTTTCATCAGCAATTCATGCTCCTCCTATATTTGAGGCCGTTTCATGCTCCTCATATTTTTGACACCTTTTGAAGCTCTTCATATTTTTCACACCTTTTCAGGCTCATCATGTTTTTGCACACCGCTTCATGATCCTCATATTTTTCACATCGTTTCATGCTCCTCATATTTTTCACACCTTTTGATGCTCTTCATATATTTCACACCTTTTCAGGCTCTTTATGTTTTTGAACACCACTTCATGCTCCTCGTATGTTTCAGACCGTTTCATGCTCCTCATATTTTTGACACGTTTTGGGGCTCTCATATTTTTCACACATTTTCAGACTCTTCATGCTTTTCAAAACCACTTCATGCTCCTCCTATTTTTCAGACCAGTTCATGCTCCTCATATTTTTCACATCTTTTGATGCTCTTCATATTTTTCACACCTTTTCAGGCTCTTCTTTTTTTTAAACATCACTTCTTGCTCCTCCTATTTTTCAGACCGTTTCATGCTCCTCATATTTTTGACACATTTTGAAGATCTTCCTATTTCTCACACCTTTTCAGGCGCTTCATGTTTTTCAACACCGCTTCATGCGCCTCCTATCTTTCAGAACATTTCATGCTCATCTCATTTTTGACACCTTTTGAAGCTCTTCATATTTTTCACACCTTTTCAGGCTCTTCATGTTTTTCAACACCGCTTCATGCTCCTCCTATTTTTCAGACCGTTTCATGCTCCTCATGTATTTCACATCTTTTGAAGCTCTTCTTATTTTCCATACCTTTTAAGGCTCTTCATGTTTTTCAAAACCGCTTCATTCTCCTCCTATTTTTCAGACCGTTTCATGCTCCTCATATTTTTGAAACCTTTTGAAGCTCTTCATATTTTTCACACCTTTTCAGGCTCATCATGTTTTTGCACACCGCTTCATGATCCTCATATTTTTCACATCGTTTCATGCTCCTCATATTTTTCACACCTTTTGATGCTCTTCATATATTTCACACCTTTTCAGGCTCTTTATGTTTTTGAACACCACTTCATGCTCCTCGTATGTTTCAGACCGTTTCATGCTCCTCATATTTTTGACACGTTTTGGGGCTCTCATATTTTTCACACCTTTTCAGACTCTTCATGCTTTTCAAAACCACTTCATGCTCCTCCTATTTTTCAGACCAGTTCATGCTCCTCATATTTTTCACATCTTTTGATGCTCTTCATATTTTACACACCTTTTCAGGCTCTTCTTTTTTTTAAACATCACTTCTTGCTCCTCCTATTTTTCAGACCGTTTCATGCTCCTCATATTTTTGACACATTTTGAAGATCTTCCTATTTCTCACACCTTTTCAGGCTCTTCATGTTTTTCAACACCGCTTCATGCGCCTCCTATCTTTCAGAACATTTCATGCTCATCTCATTTTTGACACCTTTTGAAGCTCTTCATATATTTCACACCTTTTGAAGCTCTTCATAATTTTCACACGTTTTCAGGCTCTTCATGTTTTCAACACGGCTTCATGATCCTCCTATTTTTCAGACCGTTTCATGCTCCTCATATTTCTGACAATTTTGGAAGCTCTTCATATTTTTCACACCTTTTCAGGCTCTTCATGTTTTTGAACACCGCTTCATGCTCCTCCTATTTTTCAGACCGATACATGCTCCTCATATTTTAGAAACCTTTTGAAGCTCTTCATATTTGTCACACCTTTTCAGGCTCTTCATGTTTTTGAACAACACTTCATGCTCCTCGTATTTTTCAGACCTTTTCATGCTCCTCATATTTTTGACACCTTTTGAAGCTCTTCCTTTTTTTCACACCTTTTCATGCTCTTCATGTTTTTCACACCGTTTCATGCTCCTCCTATTTTTCAGACCGTTTCATGCTCCTCATATTTTTCACACCTTTTGAAGCTCTTTATAGTTGTCACAACTTTTCAGGCTCTTCATGTTTTTCAACACCGCTTCATGCTCCTCGTATTTTTCAGACCGTTTCATGCTCCTCATATTTTTCACACATCTTGAAGCTCTTTATATTTGTCACACCTTTTCAGGCTCTTCATGTTTTTTAACACCGCTTCATGCTCCTCCTATTTTTCAGACCATTTCATGCTCCTCCTATTTTTGAGATCGTTTCAAGCTCCTCATATTTTTAACACCTTTTGAAGCTCTTCATATTTTTCACACCTTCTCAGGCGCTTCATGTATTTGAGCACAGATTCATGCGCCTCCTATTTTTCAGACCGTTTCATGCTCCTCATATTTTTGACACCTTTTGAGTCTCTTCATTTTTTTCACACCTTTTCAGGCTCTTCATGTTTTTCAACACCGCTTCATGCTCCTCCTATTTTTGAGACCGTTTCATGCTCCTCATATTTTTGACACCTTTTGAAGCTCTTCATATTTTTCACACCTTTTCATGCTCTTCATGTTTTTCACACCGTTTCATGCTCCTCCTATTTTTCAGACCGTTACATGCTCCTCATATTTTTCACACCTTTTGAAGCTCTTTATATTTGTCACACCTTTTCAGGCTGTTCTTGTTTTTGAACACCGCTTCATGCTCCTCCTATATTTCAGACCGTTTCATGCTCCTCCTATTTTTCAGACTGTGTCATGCAAGTCTTATTATTGACACCTTTTGAAGCTTTTCATATTTTTCACACCTTTTCAGGCTCTTCATGTTTTTCAACACCGCTTCATGCTCCTCCTATTTTTCAGACCGTTTCATGCTCCTCATGTATTTCACATCTTTTGAAGCTCTTCTTATTTTCCATACCTTTTAAGGCTCTTCATGTTTTTCAAAACCGCTTCATTCTCCTCCTATTTTTCAGACCGTTTCATGCTCCTCATATTTTTGAAACCTTTTGAAGCTCTTCATATTTTTCACACCTTTTCAGGCTCTCCATGTTTTTCATCAGCAATTCATGCTCCTCCTATATTTGAGGCCGTTTCATGCTCCTCATATTTTTGACACCTTTTGAAGCTCTTCATATTTTTCACACCTTTTCAGGCTCATCATGTTTTTGCACACCGCTTCATGATCCTCATATTTTTCACATCGTTTCATGCTCCTCATATTTTTCACACCTTTTGATGCTCTTCATATATTTCACACCTTTTCAGGCTCTTTATGTTTTTGAACACCACTTCATGCTCCTCGTATGTTTCAGACCGTTTCATGCTCCTCATATTTTTGACACGTTTTGGGGCTCTCATATTTTTCACACATTTTCAGACTCTTCATGCTTTTCAAAACCACTTCATGCTCCTCCTATTTTTCAGACCAGTTCATGCTCCTCATATTTTTCACATCTTTTGATGCTCTTCATATTTTTCACACCTTTTCAGGCTCTTCTTTTTTTTAAACATCACTTCTTGCTCCTCCTATTTTTCAGACCGTTTCATGCTCCTCATATTTTTGACACATTTTGAAGATCTTCCTATTTCTCACACCTTTTCAGGCGCTTCATGTTTTTCAACACCGCTTCATGCGCCTCCTATCTTTCAGAACATTTCATGCTCATCTCATTTTTGACACCTTTTGAAGCTCTTCATATTTTTCACACCTTTTCAGGCTCTTCATGTTTTTCAACACCGCTTCATGCTCCTCCTATTTTTCAGACCGTTTCATGCTCCTCATGTATTTCACATCTTTTGAAGCTCTTCTTATTTTCCATACCTTTTAAGGCTCTTCATGTTTTTCAAAACCGCTTCATTCTCCTCCTATTTTTCAGACCGTTTCATGCTCCTCATATTTTTGAAACCTTTTGAAGCTCTTCATATTTTTCACACCTTTTCAGGCTCATCATGTTTTTGCACACCGCTTCATGATCCTCATATTTTTCACATCGTTTCATGCTCCTCATATTTTTCACACCTTTTGATGCTCTTCATATATTTCACACCTTTTCAGGCTCTTTATGTTTTTGAACACCACTTCATGCTCCTCGTATGTTTCAGACCGTTTCATGCTCCTCATATTTTTGACACGTTTTGGGGCTCTCATATTTTTCACACCTTTTCAGACTCTTCATGCTTTTCAAAACCACTTCATGCTCCTCCTATTTTTCAGACCAGTTCATGCTCCTCATATTTTTCACATCTTTTGATGCTCTTCATATTTTACACACCTTTTCAGGCTCTTCTTTTTTTTAAACATCACTTCTTGCTCCTCCTATTTTTCAGACCGTTTCATGCTCCTCATATTTTTGACACATTTTGAAGATCTTCCTATTTCTCACACCTTTTCAGGCTCTTCATGTTTTTCAACACCGCTTCATGCGCCTCCTATCTTTCAGAACATTTCATGCTCATCTCATTTTGACACCTTTTGAAGCTCTTCATAATTTTCACACGTTTTCAGGCTCTTCATGTTTTTCAACAAGATTTCATGCTCCTCCTGTTTTTCAGACCATTTCAAGGTCCTCATGTATTTCACACCATTTGAAGCTCTTCATATTTTTCACACCTTTTCAGGCTCTTCATGTTTTTCAACACCGCTTCATGCCCCTCCTATCTTTCAGACCATTTCATGCTCATCTCATTTTTGACATCTTTTGAAGCTCTTCATATATTTCACACCTTTTGAAGCTCTTCATAATTTTCACACGTTTTCAGGCTCTTCATGTTTTCAACACGGCTTCATGATCCTCCTATTTTTCATACCGTTCATGCTCCTCATATTTTTGACACCTTTTGAAGTTCTTCCTATTTTTCACAACTCTTCATGCTCTTCATGTTTTTCGACACCGCTTCATGCACCTCCTATTTTTCCGCCTGTTTCATGCTCCTCATAATTTTGACACCTTTTGAAGCTCTTCATATTTGTCACACCTTTTCCCGCTCTTCATGTTTGTTAAAACCGTTTCTTGCTCCTCCTATTTTTCAGACCGTTTCATGCTCCTCATATATTTGACACCTTATGAAGCTCTTCATATTTTTCACTCCTTTTCAGATCTTCACGTTTTTCAACACCACTTCATCCTCCTTCTATTTTTCAGACCGTTTCATGCTCCTCATATTTTTGACACCTTTTGAAGCTCTTCATATTCTTCACAGCTTTTCATGCTCTTCATGTTTTTCAACACCGCTTCATGCTCCTCCTATTTTTCAGACCGTTTCATGCTCCTCATATTTTTGACACCTTTTGAAGCGCTTCATATTTTTCACACCTTTTTAGGCTCTACACATTTTTCAACACCACTTCATGCTCCTCCTATTTTTCAGACAGTTTCATGCTCCTAATATTTTTGACACCTAATGAAGCTCTTCATATTTTTCACACCTTTTCAGACTCTTCATGCTTTTCAAAACCGCTTCATGCTCCTCCTATTTTTCAGACCGGTTCATGCTCCTCATATTTTTCACATCTTTTGATGCTCTTCATATTTTTCACACCTTTTCAGGCTCTTCATGTATTTAAACATCACTTCTTGCTCCTCCTATTTTTCAGACCTTTTCATGCTCCTCATATTTTTGACACATTTTGAAGATCTTCATATTTCTCACACCTTTTCAGGCTCTTCATGTTTTTCAACACCGCTTCATGCCCCTCCTATCTTTCAGACCATTTCATGCTCATCTCATTTTTGACACCTTTTGAAGCTCTTCATATATTTCACACCTTTTGAAGCTCTTCATAATTTTCACACGTTTTCAGGCTCTTCATGTTTTTCAACACGGCTTCATGATCCTCCTATTTTTCATACCGTTCATGCTCCTCATATTTTTGACACCTTTTGAAGTTCTTCCTATTTTTCACAACTCTTCATGCTCTTCATGTTTTTCGACACCGCTTCATGCTCCTCCTATTTTTCCGCCTGTTTCATGCTCTTCATATTTTTGACACCTTTTGAAGCTCTTCATATTTTTGACACCTTTTCCCGCTATTCATGTTTTTCAACACCGCTTCATGCTCCTCCTATTTTTCAGACCGTTTCATGGTCCTCATACTTTTGACACCATTTGAAGCTCTTCATATTTTTCACACCTTTAGAAGCTCTTCATATTTTTCACACGTTTTCAGGCTCTTCATGTTTTTCAACACCGTTTCATGCACCTCCTTTTTTTCAGACAGTTTCATGCTCATCTCATTTTGGACACGTTTTGAAGGTCTTCATATTTTTCACAAATTTTCATGCTCTTCATGTTTTCAAACACCGTTTCATGCTCCTCCTATTTTTCAGACCGTTTCATGCTCCTCATATTTTTCACACCTTTTGAAGCTCTTCATATTTTTCACTCCTTTTTAGGCTCTTCACGTTTTTCAACACCACTTCATGCTTCTCCTATTTTTCAGAGCGTTTAATGCTCCTCATGTACTTCACACCTTTTGAAGCGCTTCATATATTTCACATGTTTTCAAGCTCTTCATGTTTTTCAAAACCAATTCATGCTCCTCTTAATTTTCAGACTGTTTCATGCTCCTCATAATTTTGACATCTTTTGAAGTGCTTCATATTTTTCACATTTTCAGGCTCTTCATGTTTTTCAACACTGCATCATGCTCTTCCTATTCTTCAGAACTTTTCATGCTCCTCAAATTTTTGACACCTTTTGAAGCTCTTCATATTTTTCACACCTTTTCAGACTCTTCATGTTTTTCAGCACCGCTTCATGCTCCTCCTATTTTTCAGACCGTTTCATGCTTTTCATATTTTTCACAACTTTTGAAGCTCTTCATATTTTTCACACCTTTTAAACTCTTCATGTTTTTGAACACCGCTTCACACTCCTCCTATTTTTCATACCGTTTCATGCTCCTCAAATTTTTGACAGCTTTTGAAGCTCTTCATATACTTTCCACCTTTTCAGGCTCTTCATTTTTGTGAACTCCGCTTCATGCTCCTCCTTTTCTTCAGACCGTTTCATGCTCATCTCATTTTTGACATCTTTTGAAGCTCTTCTTATTTTTCACACCTTTTGAATCTCTTCATATTTTTCATATTTTTGAAGCTCTTCATATTTTTCACACGTTTTCAGGCTCTTCATGTTTTTCAATACCACTTCATGCTCCTCCTATTTTTCAGACCGTTTCATGCTCATCTCATTTTGGACACCTTTTGATGCACTTCATATTTTTCACACCTTTTGAAGCTCTTCGTATATTTCACAACTTTTCAGGCTCTTCAAGTTTTCAACACCACTTCATGCTCCTCCTATTTTTCAGACCCTTTCATGCTAAACTAAATTTGACACCTTATGAAGCACTTCATGTTTTTCACACCTTTTCATGCTCTTTATGTTTTGGAACACCGGTTCATGCTCCTCCTATTTTTCAACCCGTTTCATGCTCCTCCTATTTTTTACACCTTTTGAAGCTCTTCATATTTTTCACAATTTTTCAGTCTCTGCATTTTTTTGAACACCGCTTCCTGCTCCTCCTATTTTTTAGACCTTTTCATGCACATCTCATTTTTGACACCTTTTGAAGCTCTTCATATTTTTTACACCTTTTGAAGCTCTTCATATTTTTCACACCTTTTCCGGTTCTTCATGTTTTTGAACACTGCTTCATGCTCGTCCTATTTTTCAACTATTTCATGCTCCTCATATATTTCACACCTTTTGAAGCGCTTCATATATTTCGCATGTTTTCAGGCTCTTCATGTTTTTCAAAACCAATTCATGCTCCTCTTAATTTTCAGACTGTTTCATGCTCCTCATAATTTTGACATCTTTTGAAGTGCTTCATATTTTTCACACCTTTTCAGGCTCTTCATGTTTTTCAACACTGCATCATGCTCTTCCTATTCTTCAGACCGTTTCATGCTCATCTCATTTTTGACACCTTTTGAAGCTCTTCATATTTTTCACACGTTTTCAGGCTCTTCATGTTTTTGAACACCGCTTCATGCTCCTCCTATTTTTCAGACCGTTTAATGCTCCTCATATTTTTGACCCCTTTGAAGCTCTTCATATTTATCACACCTTTTCAGGCTCTTCATCGTTTTCAACACCACTTCATGCTCTTCCTATTTTTCAGACCGTTTCATGCTCATCTCATTTTTGACACCATTTGAAGCTCTTCATATTTTTCACACCTTTTCAGGCTCTTCATGTTTTTCAACACAACTTCATGCATCTCCTATTTTTCGGACCGTTTCATGCTCCTCATGTTTTTCAAACCTTTTGAAGCTCTTCATATTTTTCACACCTTTTCAGGCTCTTGATTTGTTTGAACACCGTTTCATGCTCTTCCTATTTTTCAGACCGTTTCATGCTCCTCATATTTTTTACACCTTTTGAAGCTCTTCATATTTTTCACATCTTTTGATGCTCTTCATATTTTTCACACCTTTTCAGGCTCTTCATATTTTTGAACACCGTTTCATAATACTCCTATTTTTCAGACCGTTTCATGCTCCTCATATTTTTGACACCTTTTGAAGCTCTTCATTTTTTAACAAATTTTCAGGCTCTTCCTGTTTTTGAACACCGCTTCATGCTACTCCTATTTTTCAGACCGTTTAATGCTCCTCATATTTTTGACACCTTTTGAAGCTCTTCATATTTTTCACACATTTTCAGGCTCTTCATGTTTTTCAACACCGCTTCATGCTCCTCCTAATTTTCAGAACTTTTCATGCTCCTCATATTTTTGACACCTTTTGAAGCTCTTCATATTTTTCACAACTTTTCAGGCTCTTCATGTTTTTGAACACCATTTCATGCTCCTCCTATTTTGCAGACCGTTTCATTCTCCTCATATTTTTGACACCTTTTGAAGCTCTTCATATATTTCACACCTTTTCAGATTTTTCATTTTTTTCAACACGACTTCATGCTCCCCTATTTTTCAGACCGTTTCATGATCATCTCATTTTGACACCTTTTGAAGCTCTTCATGTCTTTCAACACCGTTTCATGCTGCTCCTATTTTTCAGAGCGTTTCATGATCCTCTTATTTTTCAGACCGTTTCATGCTCCTCATGAATTTCACATCTTTTGAAGCTCTTCATATTTTTCACAACTTTTCAGACTCTTCATGTTTCTGATCACCGTTTCATGCTCCTCCTATCTTTCAGACCGTTTCATGCTTCTCATATTTTTGACACCATTTGAAGCTCTTCATATTTTTCACACCTTTTCAGGCTCCTCATGTTTTTGATCACCGTTTCTTGCTCCTACTATTTTTCAGAACGTTACATGGTCCTCATATTTTTGACACCATTTGAAGCTCTTCATATTTTTCACACCTTTTCAGGCTCTTCATGTTTTTCCACACCACTTCATGCTTCTCATATTTTTCAGACCGTTTAATGCTCCTCATGTATTTCACACCTTTTGAAGCTCTTCATCTTTTTCACACCTTTTCAGGCTCCTCATGTTTTCGATCACCGTTTCAGGCTCCTCCTATTTTTCAGACCGTTTCATGCTCCTCATAATTTTTTCATCTTTTGAAGCTCTTCATATTTTTAACACTTTTTCAGGCTCTTCATGATTTTGAACACTGCTTCATGATCCTCCTATTTTTCAGACCGTTTCATGCTCTTCATATTTTTGACCCCTTTTGAAGCTCTTCATATTTTTCACAACTTTTCAGGCTCTTCATGTTTTTGAACACCGCTCATGATCCTCCAAATTTTCAGACCGTTTCATGCTCTTCATATTTTTGACACCTTTTGAAGCTCTTCATATTTTTCACAACTTTTCAGGCTCTTCATGTTTTTGAACACCGCTCATGATCCTCCAAATTTTCAGACCGTTTCATGCTCTTCATATTTTTGACACCTTTTGAAGCTCTTCATATTTTTCACACCTTTTCAGGCTCCTCATGTTTTTGAACACCACTTCATGCTTCTCCTATTTTTCAGACCGTTTCATGCTCCTCATGAATTTCACACCTTTTGAAGCTCTTCATATTTTTCACAACTTTTCAGGCTCCTCATGTTTTTGATCACCGTTTCATGCTCCTCCAATTTCCAGAACGTTTCATGCTCCTCATATTTTTGACACCTTTTGAAGCTCTTCATATTTTTCACACTTTTTCAGGCTCTTCATGATTTTGAACACCACTTCATGCTCCTCCTATCTTTCAGACCGTTTCATGCTTCTCATATTTTTGACACCATTTGAAGCTCTTCATATTGTTCACCTTTTCAGGCTCTTCATGTTTTTGAACACCGCTCATGATCCTCCAAATTTTCAGACCGTTTCATGCTCGTCATATTTTTAACACCTTTTGAAGTTCTTCATATTTTTCACACCTTTTCAGGCTCTTCATGTTTTTCCACACCACTTCATGCTTCTCTTATTTTTCAGAAACCTTTCATGCTCCTCATGAATATCACACCTTTTGAAGCTATTCATATTTTTCACACCTTTTCAAGCTCTTCACGTTTTTGAACAACGCATCATGCTCCTCCTATTTTTCAGACCGTTACATGCTCCTCGTATTTTTGACACCTTTTGAAGCTCTTCATATTTTTCACAACTTTTCAGGCTCTTCATGTTTTTGAACACCACTTCATGCTCCTCCTATTTTTCAGACAATTTCATGCTCCTCATTTTTTCACACCTTTTCAGGCTCTTCATGTTTTTGAACACCGCTTCATGCTCCTCCTATTTTTCACACCGTATACTGCTCCTCATATTTTTCACACCTATTGAAGCTCTTCATATTTTTCACACCTTTTCAGACTCTTCATGTTTTTGAACACCACTTCATGCTCCTCTTATTTTTCAGAGAGTTTCAGGCTCCTCATGTATTTCACACCTTTTGAAGCTCTTCATATTTTTCACACCTTTTCAGGCTCTTCATGTTTTTCCACACCACTTCATGCTTCTCCTATTTTTCAGACCGTTTCATGCTCCTCATGAATTTCACACCTTTTGAAACTCTTCATATTTTTCACACGTTTTCAGGCTTTTCATGTTTCTGATCACCGTTTCATACTCCTCCTATCTTTCAGACCGTTTCATGCTTCTCATATTTTTGACACCATTTGAAGCTCTTCATATTTTTCACACCTTTTCAGGCTCCTCATGTTTTTGAACACCGCTCATGATCCTTCAAATTTTCAGACCGTTTCATGCTCTTCATATTTTTGACACCTTTTGAAACTCTTCATATTTTTCACACCTTTTCAGGTTCTTCATGTTTTTCCACACCACTTCATGCTTCTCGTATTTTTCAGACCGTTTCATGCTCCTCATTAATTTCACACCATTTGAAGCTCTTCATATTTTTCAAACGTTTGCAGGCTGTTCATTTTTTTCAACACCGCTTCTTGCTCCTCCTATTTATCAGACCGTTTCATGCTCCTCATATTTTTGACACGTTGAAGCTCTTCATATTTTTCACACCTTTTCAGGCTCTTCATGATTTTGAAAACAGCTTCATGATCCTCCTATTTTACAGACCGTTTCATGCTCTTCATATTTTTGACCCCTTTTGAAGCTCTTCATATTTTTCACACCTTTTCAGGCTCATCATATTTTTCAACACCGTTTCATGCTGCTTCTATTTTTCAGGCCGTTTCATGCTCCTCATATTTTTCATACCTTTTGAAGCTCTTCATATTTTTCACAACTTTTCAGGCTCTTCATGTTTTTCAACACCATTTCATGCCGCATCTATTTTTCAGACCGTTTCATGCTCCTCATATTTTTCACACCTTTTGAAGCTCTTCATATTTTTCATACCTTTTCAGGCTCTTCATGTTTTTCCACACCACTTCATGCATCTCCTATTTTTCAGCCCGTTTCATGCTCCTCACATATTTCACCCCTTTTGAAGCTCTTCATATTTTTCACACCTTTTCAGGCTCTTGACGTTATTCAACACCACTTCATGCTACTCCTGTTTTTCAGACCGTTTCATGCTCCTCATATTTTTGACACCTTTAGAAGCTCTTCATATTTTTAACACCTTTTCAGGCTCTTCATGTTTTAGAACACCGCTTCATGCTCCTTCTATATTCCAGACCGTTTCATGCTCCTCATTTATTTCACACCTTTTGAAGCTCTTCATATTTTTCACACCTTTTCAGGCTCGTCATGTTTTTGAACACCGCTTCATGCTCCTCCTATTTTTCAGACCGTTTCATGCTCCTCATATTTTTCACACCTTTTGAAGCTCTTCATATATTTCACACCTTTTCAGGTTCTTCATGTTTTTAAACACCACTTCATGCTTCTCTTATTTTTCAGACCGTTTCATGCTCCTCATTAATTTCACACCATTTGAAGCTCTTCATATTTTTCAAACGTTTGCAGGCTGTACATTTTTTTCAACACCGCTTCTTGCTCCTCCTATTTTTCAGACCGTTTCATGCTCCTCATATTTTTGACACGTTTTGAAGCTCTTCATGTTTTTCACACCTTTTCAAGCTCTTCATGATTTTGAACACCGCTTCATGATCTTCCTATTTTACAGACCGTTTCATGCTCTTCATATTTTTGACCCCTTTTGAAGCTCTTCATATTTTTCACAACATTTCAGGCTCATCATATTTTTCAACACCGTTTCATGCTGCTTCTATTTTTCAGGCCGTTTCATGCTCCTCATATTTTTCATACCTTGAAGCTCTTCATATTTTTCACAAGTTTTCAGGCTCTTCATGTTTTTCAACACCATTTCATGCCGCATCTATTTTTCAGACCGTTTCATGCTCCTCATATTTTTCACACCTTTTGAAGCTCTTCATACTTCTCACACTTTTCAGGCTCTTCATGTTTTTGAACACCACTTCAAGCTCCTCCTATTTTTCAGAGAGTTCCATGCTCCTCATGTATTTCACACCTTTTGAAGCTCTTCATATTTTTCACACCTTTTCAGGCTCTTCATGTTTTTCCACACCACTTCATGCTTCTCCTATTTTTCAGACCGTTTCATGCTCCTCATGAATTTCACACCTTTTGAAGCTCTTCATATTTTTCACAACTTTTCAGGCTCTTCATGTTTCTGGTCACCGTTTCATGCTCCTCCTATCTTTCAGACCGTTTCATGCTTCTCATATTTTTGACACCATTTGAAGCTCTTCATATTTATCACACCTTTTCAGGATTCTCATGTTTTTGATCACCATTTCATGCTCCTCCTATTTTTCAGAACGTTACATGCTCCTCATATTTTGACACCATTTGAAGCTCTTCATATTTTTCACACCTTTTCAGGCTCTTCATGTTTTTCCACACCACTTCATGCTTCTCATATTTTTCAGACCGTTTAATGCTCCTCATGTATTTCACACCTTTTGAAGCTCTTCATAGTTTTCACACCTTTTCAGGCTCCTCATGTTTTCGATCACCGTTTCAGGCTCCTCCTATTTTTCAGACCGTTTCATGCTCCTCATAATTTTGACACCTTTTGAAGCTCTTCACATTTTTAACACGTTTTCAAGCTCTTCATGATTTTGAACACCGCTTCATGATCCTCCTATTTTTCAGACCGTTTCATGCTCTTCATATTTTTGACCCCTTTTGAAGCTCTTCATATTTTTCACAACTTTTCAGGCTCTTCATGTTTTTGAACACCGCTCATGATCCTCCAAATTTTCAGACCGTTTCATGCTCTTCATATTTTTGACACCTTTTGAAGCTCTTCATATTTTTCACACCTTTTCAGGCTCTTCATGTTTTTCAACACCACTTCATGCTTCTCCTATTTTTCAGACCGTTTCATGCTCCTCATGAATTTCACACCTTTTGAAGCTCTTCATATTTTTCACAACTTTTCAGGCTCTTCATGTTTTTGAACACCGCTCATGATCCTCCAAATTTTCAGATCGTTTCATGCTCTTCATATTTTTGACACCTTTTGAAGCTCTTCATATTTTTCACACCTTTTCAGGCGCCTCATGTTTTTCAACACCGTTTCATGCTGCTTCTATTTTTCAGGCCGTTTCATGCTCCTCATATTTTTCATACCTTTTGAAGCTCTTCATTTTTTTCACAACTTTTCAGGCTCTTCATGTTTTTCAACACCATTTCATGCCGCATCTATTTTTCAGACCGTTTCATGCTTCTCATATTTTTCACACCTTTTGAAGCTCTTCATATTTATCACACCTTTTCAGGCTTCTCATGTTTTTGATCACCGTTTCATGCTCCTCCTATTTTTCAGAACTTTACATGCTCCTCATATTTTTGACACCATTTGAAGCTCTTCATATTTTTCACACCTTTTCAGGCTCTTCATGTTTTTCCACACCGTTTCATGCAGCTTCTATATTTCAGGCCGTTTCATGCTCCTCATATTTTTCACACCTTTTGAAGCTCTTCATATTTTTCATACCTTTTCAGGCTCTTCATGTTTTTCCACACCACTTCATGCTTCTCCTATTTTTCAGCCCGTTTCATGCTCCTCATATATTTCACCCCTTTTGAAGCTCTTCATATTTTTCACACCTTTTCAGGCTCTTGACGTTATTCAACACCACTTCATGCTACTCCTGTTTTTCAGACCGTTTCATGCTCCTCATATTTTTGACACCTTTAGAAGCTCTTCATATTTTTAACACCTTTTCAGGCTTTTCATGTTTTAGAACACCGCTTCATGCTCCTTCTATATTCCAGACCGTTTCATGCTCCTCATTTATTTCACACCTTTTGAAGCTCTTCATGTTTTTCACAGCTTTTCAGGCTCGTCATGTTTTTGAACACGGCTTCATGCTCCTCCTATTTTTCACACCGTTTCATGCTCCTCATATTTTTCACACCTTTTGAAGCTCTTCATATTTTTGACACGTTTTCAGGCTCTTCATGTTTTTCAACACCGTTTCATGCTGCTTCTATTTTTCAGACCGTTTCATGCTCCTCATATTTTTGACACCTTTTGAAGCTCTTCATATTTTTCACAACTTTTCAGGCTCTTCAGATTTTTGAACACAGCTTCATGCTCCTCCTATTTTTCAGACCGTTTCATGCTCCTCATATTTTTGACACCTTTTGAAACTCTTCATATTTTTCACACCTTTTCAGGCTCTTCATGTTTTTCCACACCACTTCATGCTTCTCCTATTTTTCAGACCGTTTCATGCTCCTCATGAATTTCACACCTTTTGAAACTCTTCATATTTTTCACACGTTTTCAGGCTTTTCATGTTTCTGATCACCGTTTCATACTCCTCCTATCTTTCAGACCGTTTCATGCTTCTCATATTTTTGACACCATTTGAAGCTCTTCATATTTTTCACACCTTTTCAGGCTCCTCATGTTTTTGAACACCGCTCATGATCCTTCAAATTTTCAGACCGTTTCATGCTCTTCATATTTTTGACACCTTTTGAAACTCTTCATATTTTTCACACCTTTTCAGGTTCTTCATGTTTTTCCACACCACTTCATGCTTCTCGTATTTTTCAGACCGTTTCATGCTCCTCATTAATTTCACACAATTTGAAGCTCTTCATATTTTTCAAACGTTTGCAGGCTGTTCATTTTTTTCAACACCGCTTCTTGCTCCTCCTATTTTTCAGACCGTTTCATGCTCCTCATATTTTTGACACGTTGAAGCTCTTCATATTTTTCACGCCTTTTCAGGCTCTTCATGATTTTGAACACCGCTTCGTGATCCTCCTATTTTACAGACCGTTTCATGCTTCTCATATTTTTCACACCTTTTGAAGCTCTTCATATTTATCACACCTTTTCAGGCTTCTCATGTTTTTGATCACCGTTTCATGCTCCACCTATTTTTCAGAACTTTACATGCTCCTCATATTTTTGACACCATTTGAAGCTCTTCATATTTTTCACACCTTTTCAGGCTCTTCATGTTTTTCCACACCGTTTCATGCAGCTTCTATATTTCAGGCCGTTTCATGCTCCTCATATTTTTCACACCTTTTGAAGCTCTTCATATTTTTCATACCTTTTCAGGCTCTTCATGTTTTTCCACACCACTTCATGCTTCTCCTATTTTTCAGCCCGTTTCATGCTCCTCATATATTTCACCCCTTTTGAAGCTCTTCATATTTTTCACACCTTTTCAGGCTCTTGACGTTATTCAACACCACTTCATGCTACTCCTGTTTTTCAGACCGTTTCATGCTCCTCATATTTTTGACACCTTTAGAAGCTCTTCATATTTTTAACACCTTTTCAGGCTTTTCATGTTTTAGAACACCGCTTCATGCTCCTTCTATATTCCAGACCGTTTCATGCTCCTCATTTATTTCACACCTTTTGAAGCTCTTCATGTTTTTCACAGCTTTTCAGGCTCGTCATGTTTTTGAACACGGCTTCATGCTCCTCCTATTTTTCACACCGTTTCATGCTCCTCATATTTTTCACACCTTTTGAAGCTCTTCATATTTTTGACACGTTTTCAGGCTCTTCATGTTTTTCAACACCGTTTCATGCTGCTTCTATTTTTCAGACCGTTTCATGCTCCTCATATTTTTGACACCTTTTGAAGCTCTTCATATTTTTCACAACTTTTCAGGCTCTTCAGATTTTTGAACACAGCTTCATGCTCCTCCTATTTTTCAGACCGTTTCATGCTCCTCATATTTTTGACACCTTTTGAAACTCTTCATATTTTTCACACCTTTTCAGGCTCTTCATGTTTTTCCACACCACTTCATGCTTCTCCTATTTTTCAGACCGTTTCATGCTCCTCATGAATTTCACACCTTTTGAAACTCTTCATATTTTTCACACGTTTTCAGGCTTTTCATGTTTCTGATCACCGTTTCATACTCCTCCTATCTTTCAGACCGTTTCATGCTTCTCATATTTTTGACACCATTTGAAGCTCTTCATATTTTTCACACCTTTTCAGGCTCCTCATGTTTTTGAACACCGCTCATGATCCTTCAAATTTTCAGACCGTTTCATGCTCTTCATATTTTTGACACCTTTTGAAACTCTTCATATTTTTCACACCTTTTCAGGTTCTTCATGTTTTTCCACACCACTTCATGCTTCTCGTATTTTTCAGACCGTTTCATGCTCCTCATTAATTTCACACAATTTGAAGCTCTTCATATTTTTCAAACGTTTGCAGGCTGTTCATTTTTTTCAACACCGCTTCTTGCTCCTCCTATTTTTCAGACCGTTTCATGCTCCTCATATTTTTGACACGTTGAAGCTCTTCATATTTTTCACGCCTTTTCAGGCTCTTCATGATTTTGAACACCGCTTCGTGATCCTCCTATTTTACAGACCGTTTCATGCTTCTCATATTTTTCACACCTTTTGAAGCTCTTCATATTTATCACACCTTTTCAGGCTTCTCATGTTTTTGATCACCGTTTCATGCTCCACCTATTTTTCAGAACTTTACATGCTCCTCATATTTTTGACACCATTTGAAGCTCTTCATATTTTTCACACCTTTTCAGGCTCTTCATGTTTTTCCACACCGTTTCATGCAGCTTCTATATTTCAGGCCGTTTCATGCTCCTCATATTTTTCACACCTTTTGAAGCTCTTCATATTTTTCATACCTTTTCAGGCTCTTCATGTTTTTCCACACCACTTCATGCTTCTCCTATTTTTCAGCCCGTTTCATGCTCCTCATATATTTCACCCCTTTTGAAGCTCTTCATATTTTTCACACCTTTTCAGGCTCTTGACGTTATTCAACACCACTTCATGCTACTCCTGTTTTTCAGACCGTTTCATGCTCCTCATATTTTTGACACCTTTAGAAGCTCTTCATATTTTTAACACCTTTTCAGGCTTTTCATGTTTTAGAACACCGCTTCATGCTCCTTCTATATTCCAGACCGTTTCATGCTCCTCATTTATTTCACACCTTTTGAAGCTCTTCATGTTTTTCACAGCTTTTCAGGCTCGTCATGTTTTTGAACACGGCTTCATGCTCCTCCTATTTTTCACACCGTTTCATGCTCCTCATATTTTTCACACCTTTTGAAGCTCTTCATATTTTTGACACGTTTTCAGGCTCTTCATGTTTTTCAACACCGTTTCATGCTGCTTCTATTTTTCAGACCGTTTCATGCTCCTCATATTTTTGACACCTTTTGAAGCTCTTCATATTTTTCACAACTTTTCAGGCTCTTCAGATTTTTGAACACAGCTTCATGCTCCTCCTATTTTTCAGACCGTTTCATGCTCCTCATATTTTTGACACCTTTTGAAACTCTTCATATTTTTCACACCTTTTCAGGCTCTTCATGTTTTTCCACACCACTTCATGCTTCTCCTATTTTTCAGACCGTTTCATGCTCCTCATGAATTTCACACCTTTTGAAACTCTTCATATTTTTCACACGTTTTCAGGCTTTTCATGTTTCTGATCACCGTTTCATACTCCTCCTATCTTTCAGACCGTTTCATGCTTCTCATATTTTTGACACCATTTGAAGCTCTTCATATTTTTCACACCTTTTCAGGCTCCTCATGTTTTTGAACACCGCTCATGATCCTTCAAATTTTCAGACCGTTTCATGCTCTTCATATTTTTGACACCTTTTGAAACTCTTCATATTTTTCACACCTTTTCAGGTTCTTCATGTTTTTCCACACCACTTCATGCTTCTCGTATTTTTCAGACCGTTTCATGCTCCTCATTAATTTCACACAATTTGAAGCTCTTCATATTTTTCAAACGTTTGCAGGCTGTTCATTTTTTTCAACACCGCTTCTTGCTCCTCCTATTTTTCAGACCGTTTCATGCTCCTCATATTTTTGACACGTTGAAGCTCTTCATATTTTTCACGCCTTTTCAGGCTCTTCATGATTTTGAACACCGCTTCGTGATCCTCCTATTTTACAGACCGTTTCATGCTTCTCATATTTTTCACACCTTTTGAAGCTCTTCATATTTATCACACCTTTTCAGGCTTCTCATGTTTTTGATCACCGTTTCATGCTCCACCTATTTTTCAGAACTTTACATGCTCCTCATATTTTTGACACCATTTGAAGCTCTTCATATTTTTCACACCTTTTCAGGCTCTTCATGTTTTTCCACACCGTTTCATGCAGCTTCTATATTTCAGGCCGTTTCATGCTCCTCATATTTTTCACACCTTTTGAAGCTCTTCATATTTTTCATACCTTTTCAGGCTCTTCATGTTTTTCCACACCACTTCATGCTTCTCCTATTTTTCAGCCCGTTTCATGCTCCTCATATATTTCACCCCTTTTGAAGCTCTTCATATTTTTCACACCTTTTCAGGCTCTTGACGTTATTCAACACCACTTCATGCTACTCCTGTTTTTCAGACCGTTTCATGCTCCTCATATTTTTGACACCTTTAGAAGCTCTTCATATTTTTAACACCTTTTCAGGCTTTTCATGTTTTAGAACACCGCTTCATGCTCCTTCTATATTCCAGACCGTTTCATGCTCCTCATTTATTTCACACCTTTTGAAGCTCTTCATGTTTTTCACAGCTTTTCAGGCTTGTCATGTTTTTGAACACGGCTTCATGCTCCTCCTATTTTTCACACCGTTTCATGCTCCTCATATTTTTCACACCTTTTGAAGCTCTTCATATTTTTGACACGTTTTCAGGCTCTTCATGTTTTTCAACACCGTTTCATGCTGCTTCTATTTTTCAGACCGTTTCATGCTCCTCATATTTTTGACACCTTTTGAAGCTCTTCATATTTTTCACAACTTTTCAGGCTCTTCAGATTTTTGAACACAGCTTCATGCTCCTCCTATTTTTCAGACCGTTTCATGCTCCTCATATTTTTGACACCTTTTGAAACTCTTCATATTTTTCACACCTTTTCAGGCTCTTCATGTTTTTCAACACCACTTCATGCTTCTTGTATTTTTCAGACCGTTTCATGCTCCTCATTAATTTCACACCATTTGAAGCTCTTCATATTTTTCAAACGTTTGCAGGCTGTACATTTTTTTCAACACCGCTTCTTGCTCCTCGTATTTTTCAGACCGTTTCATGCTCCTCATATTTTTGACAGGTTTTGAAGCTCTTCATGTTTTTCACACCTTTTCAGGCTCTTCATGATTTTGAACACCGCTTCATGATCCTCCTATTTTACAGACCGTTTCATGCTCTTCATATTTTTGACCCCTTTTGAAGCTCTTCATATTTTTCACAACTTTTCAGGCTCATCATATTTTTCAACACCGTTTCACGCTGCTTCTATTTTTCAGGCCGTTTCATGCTCCTCATATTTTTCATACCTTTTGAAGCTCTTCATATTTTTCACAACTTTTCAGGCTCTTCATGTTTTTCAACACCATTTCATGCCGCATCTATTTTTCAGACCGTTTCATTCTCCTCATATTTTTCACACCTTTTGAAGCTCTTCATATTTCTCACAACTTTTCAGGCTCTTCATGTTTTTGAACACCACTTCATGCTCCTCCTATTTTTCAGAGAGTTTCATGCTCCTCATGTATTTCACACCTTTTGAAGCTCTTCATATTTTTCACACCTTTTCAGGCTCTTCATGTTTTTCCACACCAGTTCATGCTTCTCCTATTTTTCAGACCGTTTCATGCTCCTCATGAATTTCACACCTTTTGAAGCTCTTCATATTTTTCACAACTTTTCAGGCTCTTCATGTTTCTGATCACCGTTTCATGCTCCTCCTATCTTTCAGACCGTTTCATGCTTCTCATATTTTTGAGACCATTTGAAGCTCTTCATATTTATCACACCTTTTCAGGCTTCTCATGTTTTTGATCACCGTTTCATGCTCCTCCTATTTTTCAGAACGTTACATGCTCCTCATATTTTTGACACCATTTGAAGCTCTTCATATTTTTCACACCTTTTCAGGCTCTTCATGTTTTTCCACACCGTTTCATGCAGCTTCTATATTTCAGGCCGTTTCATGCTCCTCATATTTTTCACACCTTTTGAAGCTCTTCATATTTTTCATACCTTTTCAGGCTCTTCATATTTTTCCACACCACTTCATGCTCCTCCTATATTCCAGACCGTTTCATGCTCCTCATGTATTTCACACCTTTTGAAGCTCTTCATATTTTTCACACCAGTCAGGCTCGTCATGTTTTTGAACACCGCTTCATTCTCCTCCTATTTTTCAGACCGTTTCATGCTCCTCATATTTTTCGCACCTTTTGAAGCTCTTCATATTTTTCACACCTTTTCAGCACTTCATGTTTTTCAACACCGTTTCATGCTGCTTCTATTTTTCAGACCGTTTCATGCTCCTCAAATTTTTCACACCTTTTGAAGCTCTTCATATTTTTCACACCTTTTCAGGCTCTTCATGTTTTTCAACACCACTTCATGCTTCTCGTATTTTTCAGACGGTTTCATGCTCCTCATTAATTTCACACCATTTGAAGCTCTTCATATTTTTCAAACGTTTGCAGGCTGTTCATTTTTTTCAACACCGCTTCTTGCTCCTCCTATTTTTCAGACCGTTTCATGCTCCTCATATTTTTGACACATTTTGAAGCTCTTCATATTTTTCACACCTTTTCAGGCTCTTCATGATTTTGAACACCGCTTCATGATCCTCCTCTTTTACAGACCGTTTCATGCTCTTAATATTTTTGACATCTTTTGAAGCTCTTCATATATTTCACACCTTTTCAGGCTCTTCATGTTTTTCAACACTGTTTCATGCTCCTCCTATTTTTCAGACCGTTTCATGCTTCTCTTATTTTTGACACCTTTTGAAGCTCATCATATTTTTCACAGGTTTTCATGCTCTTCATCTTTTTCAAAACCGTTTCATTCTCATACTATTTTTCAGACAGTTTCATGCTCCTATATATTTGACACCTTTTGAAACTCTTCATATTTTTCACACGTTTTCAGGCTCTTCATGGTTTTCAACACCGCTGCATGCTCCTCCTATTTTTCAGACCGTTTCATGCTCTTAATATTTTTGACATCTTTTGAAGCTCTTCATATATTTCACACCTTTTCAGGCTCTTCATGTTTTTCAACACTGTTTCATGCTCCTCCTATTTTTCAGACCGTTTCATGCTTCTCTTATTTTTGACACCTTTTGAAGCGCTTCATATTTTTCACACCTTTTCAGGGTCTTCTTCTTTTGCAACACCACTTCATGCTCCTCTTATTTTTTAGACCGTTTCATGCTTCTCATATTTTTGACACCTTTTGAAGCTCTTCATATTTTACACACCTTTCCTGGTTCTTCTTGTTTTTGAACACTGTTTCATGCTCCTCCTGTTTTTCAGACCGTTTCATGCTGCTCATGTTTTGACACCTTTTGAAGCTCTCCATATATTTCACACCTTTTCAGGCTCTTCATATTTTTCAACACAACCTCATGCTCCTCATATTTTTCAGACCGTTTCATGCTCCTCATATTTTTGACACCTTTTGAAGCTCTTCCTATTTTTCACACCTTTTCAGGCTCTTCATGTTTTTCAAGACTACTTCATGCTCCTCCTATTTTTCAGACCGTTTTATTCTACTCATATGTTTCACACCTTTTTCAAACTCTTCATGTTTTTCAACACCACTTCATGCTCCTCCTATTTTTCAGACCGCTTCATGCTCCTCATATTTTTGACACCTTTTGAAGCTCTTCATATTTTCACACCTTTTGAAGCTCATCGTATATTTCACACCTTTTCAGTCTCTTCATGTTTTTCAACACCACTTCATGCTCCTCCTCATTTTCAGACCGTTTCATGCCCATCTCATTTTTGACACCTTTAGAAGCTTTTCATATTTTTCACACCTTTTCAGGCTCTTCATATTTTTCAATACCGCTTCATGCTCCTCTTATTTTTCAGACCGTTTCATGCTCCTCATATTTTTGATACATATTGAAGCTCTTCATATTTTTCACACCTTTTCAGGCTCTTCATGTTTTTCAACACGGCTTCATGCTCCTCCTGTTTTTCAAACCGTTTCATGCTCCTCATATTTTTGATACGTTTTGAAGCCCTTCATATTTTTCACACCTTTTCAGGCTCTTCATGTTTTGAACATCGTTTCTTGCACCTCCAATTTTTCAGAACGTTTCATGCTGCTCATATATTTGACACCTTTTAAAGCTCTTCATCATTTCACAACTTTTCAGGTTCTTCATGTTTTCAACACCACTTCATGCTCCTGCTATATTTCTGACCGTGTCATGCTCCTCATATTTTTGACACCTTTTGAAGATCTTCATATTTTTCACACCTTTTCAGGCTATTCAGGTTTTTCTACACCGCTTCATGCTCCTCCTATTTTTGACACCTTTTGGAGCTCTTCATATATTTCACACATTTTCAGGCTCTTCACGATTTGAAAAGCGTTTCATGCTCCTCCTATTTTTCAGACCGTTTCATGCTCCTCACATTTTTAACACCTTTTGAAGCGCTTCATATATTTCACAACTTTTCAGGCTTTTCATGTTTTCAACACTGTTTCATGCTCCTCATATTTTTGACACCGTTTGAAGCTCTTCATAATTTTCACACCTTTTCAGGCTCTTTATGATTTTCAATACCACTTCATGCTCCTCCTATTTTTCAGACCGTTTCATGGTCCTCATATTGTTGACACCTTTTGAAGCTCTTCATATTTTTCACACCTTTTCAGGCACTTCATGGTTTTGAAGACCGTTTCATGCTCCTTCTATTTTTTAAACCGTTTCATGCTCCTCATATTTTTGACACCTTTTGAAGCTCTTCATATTTTTCACACCTTTTCAGGCTCTTTCTGTTTTTCAATACCACTTCATGCTCCTCCTATTTTTCTGACCGTTTCATGCTCCTCATATTTTTGACACCTTTTGAAGCTCTTCATATTTTTCACACCTTTTCAGGCTCTTCATGTTTGTCAAAACCACTTCATGCTCCTCCTATTTTTCAGACCGTTTCATGCTCCTCATATTTTTCACACCTTTTGAAGCTCTTCATATTTTTCACAACTTTTCAGGCTTTTCATGTTTTTGAACACCGTTTCATACTCCTCATATTTTTGACACCTTTTGAAGCTCTTCATATTTTTCAAACCTTTTAATGCTCTTCATATTTTTCAACACAATTTCATGCTCCTCCTGTTTTTCAGACCGTTTAATGCTCCCCATTATTTTGACACCTTTTGAAGCGCTTCATAATTGTCACACCTTTTCAGGCTCTTCATGTTTTTCAAATCCGCATCATCCTCCTCCTATATTTCTGACCGTGTCATGCTCCTCATTATTTTGACACCTTTTGAAGCTCTTCATATTTTTCACACCGTTTCTTGCTCCTCATATTTTTCAGACCGTTTCATGCTCCTCCAATTTTTAACATATTTTGAAGCTCTTCATAGATTTCACAACTTTTCAGGGTTTTCATGTTTTTGAACACCGTTTCATGCTCCTCATATTTTTCAGACCGTTTCATGCTCCTCGTATTTCTGACACCTTGTGAAGCTCTTCATATTTTTCAAAGCTTTTCATGCTGTTCATGTTTTTCAACACCCTTTCATGCTCCTCCTATTTTTGAGACCGTTTCATGCTCCTCGTATTTCTGCCACCTTGTGAAGATCTTCATATTTTTCACACCTTTTCAGGCGCTTCCTGTTTTTCAACACCGCTTCATGCTCCTCCTATTTTTCAGACCGTTTCATGCTCCTCATATTTTTGACACCTTTAGAAGCTCTTAATATTTTTCACATCTTTTCAGGCTCTTCATGTTTTTGAACTCCTTTTCAGGCTCCTCCTCTTCTTCAGACGATTTCATGCTCCTCATATTTTTGACACATTTTGAAGCTCTTCATATTTTTCACACCTTTTCAGGCGCTTCCTGTTTTTCAACACTGCTTCATGCTCTTCCTATTTTTCAGACCGTTTGATGCTCCTCAAATTTTTGACACCTTTTGAAGCTCTTCATATTTTTCACACATTTTCAGGCTCTTCATTTTTTTCAACACCATTTCATGCTCCTCCATTTTTTCAGACCGTTTCATGCTCCTCCTATTTTTCAGACGGTTTCATGCAATTCATATTTTTGACACCTTTTGAAGCTCTTCATATATTGCACACCTTTTCAGGCTCTTCATGTTTTTGAACACCGTTTCATGCTCCTCATATTTTTCAGACCATTTCATGCTCTTCATATTTTTCACACTTTTTGATGCCCTTCATATTTACACACCTTTTCAGACTCTTCATGTTTTTCAACACCACTTCATGCTCTTCCTACTTTTCAGACCGTTTCATGCTCCTCATATTTTTGACACCTTTTGAAGCTCTTCATATTTTTCACACCTTTTCAGGCTCTTCATGTTTTTCAACACCACTTCATGCTCCTCCTATTTTTCAGACCGTTTCATGCTCCTCATATTTTTGACACATTTTGAAGCTCTTCATATTTTTCACACCTTTTCAGGCTCTTCATGTTTTTGAACACCTCTTCATGCTCCTTCTATTTTCAGACCGTTTCATGCTCCTCATTTCTTTGAGACATTTTGACGCTCTTCATATTTTTCACACCTTTTGTGGATCTTCATGTTTTTGAACACAGTTTATGCTCCTCATATTTTTCACACATTTTCATGCTCTTCATATTTTTCACACCTTTTCAGGCTCTTCAGGTTTTTGAACACCGTTTAATGCTCCTCCTATTTTTGAGACCGTTTCCTGCTCCTCATATATTTGACATCTTTTGAAGCTCTTCTTATTTTTCACACTTTTTCATGCTTTTCATGTTTTTCAACACCGTTTCATGCTCCTCTTATTTTCAGACCGTTTCATGCTCCTCATATATTTGACACCTTTTAAAGCTCTTCACATATTTCACACCTTTTCAGGCTCTTCATGTTTTTGAACACCGTTTCATGCTCCTCATATTTTTCAGACCGTTTCGTGCTCCTCATATATTTGACATCTTTTGAAGGTCTTCTTATTTTTCACATCTTTTCACGCTTTTCATGTTTTTCAACACCGTTTCATGCTCCTCCTATTTTTCAGACCGTTTCGTGCTCCTCATATATTTGACACCTTGTGAAACTCTTCATATTCTTCACACCTTTTCAGGCTCTTCATGATTTTGAACACCGCTTCATGCTCCTCCTATTTTTCAGAACGTTTCATGCGCCTCCGATTTTTCAGACTGTTTCATGCTCCTCATATTTTTGACACCTTTTGAAGCTCTTCATATTTTCACCCCATTTCAGGCTCTTCATATTTTTAAACACCACTTCTTACTCCTCCTATTTTCAGACAGTTTCATGCACCTCATATTTTTGACACCTTTTGAAGCTCTTCATATTTTTCACACCTTTTCAGTCTCTTCATGTTTTTCAACACCGCCTCATGCTCCTCCTTTTTTCAGAACGTTTCATGCTGTTAATATTTTTGTCACCTTTTGAAGCTCTTCATATTTTTCACACCTTCTCAGGCTCTTCATGTTTTTGAACACCGTTTCTTGCTGCTACTATTTTTCAGACCTTTTCATGCACCAAATATTTTTGACACCTTTTGAAGCCTTTCATATTTTTCACACCTTTTCAGGCTCTTCTTGTTTTTCAACACCACTTCATGCTCCTCTTATTTTTCAGACCATTTCATGCTCCTCATATTTTTGACACCGTTTGAAGCTCTTCATATTTTTCACACATTTTCAATCTCTTCATGTTTTTCAACACAGTTTCATGCTCCTCATTTTTTTTCAGTCTGTTTCATGCTCCTCATGTATTTGACACCTTTTGAAGCTCTTCATATTTTTCACACCTTTTCAGGTTCTTCACGTTTTTAAACAACGCTTCATGTTCCTCCTATTTTTCAAAACGTTTCATGCTCCTCATATTTTTGACAACTTTTGAAGCTCTTCATATTTTTAACACCTTTCATTCTCTTCATGTTTTTCCACAGAGCTTCATGCCCCTCCTCTTTTACAGACCGTTTCATCCTCCTCATATTTTTGACACCTTTTGAAGCTCTTCATATTTTTCACACCTTTTCATTCTCTTCATGTTTTTCAGCACAGCTTCATGCTCGTACTATTTTTGAGACCGTTTCATGCTCCTCATATTTTTGACACCTTCTGAAGCTCATCATATTTTTCACAGGTTTTCATGCTCTTCATCTTTTTCAAAACCGTTTCATTCTCATACTATTTTTCAGACAGTTTCATGCTCCTATGTATTTGACACCTTTTGAAACTCTTCATATTTTTCACAGGTTTTCATGCTCTTCATCTTTTTCAAAACCGTTTCATTCTCATACTATTTTTCAGACCGTTTCATGCTCTTAATATTTTTGACATCTTTTGAAGCTCTTCATATATTTCACACCTTTTCAGGCTCTTCATGTTTTTCAACACTGTTTCATGCTCCTCCTATTTTTCAGACCGTTTCATGCTTCTCTTAATTTTGACACCTTTTGAAGCTCTTCATATTTTACACACCTTTCCTGGTTCTTCTTGTTTTTGAACACTGTTTGATGCTCTTCCTGTTTTTCAGACAGTTTTACGCTGCTCATATTTTGACACCTTTTGAAGCTCTCCATATTTTTCACAACTTTTCAGGCTCTTCATATTTTTCAACACAACCTCATGCTCCTCATATTTTTCAGACCGTTTCATGCTCCTCATATTTTTGACACCTTTTGAAGCTCTTCCTATTTTTCACAACTTTTCAGGCTCTTCATGTTTTTGAAAACCACTTCATTCTCCTCCTATTTTTCAGATCGTTTCATGCTCCTCATATTTTTGACACCTTTTGAAGCTCTTCATATATTTCACACCTTTTCAGGCTCTTCATGTTCTTTAACACCGATTCATGCTCCTCCTACATTTCAGACCGTTTCATGCTCCTCATATTTTGACACCTTTTGAAGCTCTTCATGTTTTTCAACACCGTTTCATGCTCCTCCTATTTTAAGACCGTTTCCTGCTCCTCATATTTTTCACACATTTTGAAGCTTTTCATATTTTTCACAGCTTTTCAGGTTCTTCATGTTTTTCAACACCGCTTAATGCTCCTCCTATTTTTCAGACCGTCTCATGCTCCTCATATCTTTGACACCTTCTGAAGCTCTTCATATTTTTCACACCTTTTCAGGCTCTTCATGTTATTGAACACCATTTCATGCTCCTCCTATATTTAAGACCGTTTCATGTTCCTCATATTTTTGACACCGTTTGAAGCTCTTCATATTTTTCACACCTTTTCAGGCTCTTTAGATTTTTGAACACCGCTTCATGCTCCTCCAATTTTTAAGAAGGTTTCGTGCTCCTCATATTTTTGACACGTTTAGAAGCTCTTCATATTTTTCACACCTTTTCAGGCTCTGCATATTTTTCACACCTTTCACGCTCTTCATGTTTTTCAACACCGCTTCATGCTCCTCCTATTTTTCACACTGTTTCATACTCCTCATATTTTTGACACGATTTGAAACTCTTCATATTTTTCACACCTTTTCAGGCTCTTCATGTTTTTCAAGACTACTTCATGCTCCTCCTATTTTTCAGACCGTTTTATTCTACTCATATGTTTCACACCTTTTTCAAACTCTTCATGTTTTTCAACCCCACTTCATGCTCCTCCTATTTTTCAGACCGCTTCATGCTCCTCATATTTTTGACACCTTTTGAAGATCTTCATATTTTCACACCTTTTGAAGCTCATCGTATATTTCACACCTTTTCAGTCTCTTCATGTTTTTCAACACCACTTCATGCTACTCCTCATTTTCAGACCGTTTCATGCCCATCTCATTTTTGACACCTTTAGAAGCTTTTCATAATTTTCACACCTTTTGAACACTTCATATTTTTCACACGTTTTCATGCTCTTCATATTTTTCAACACCGCTTCATGCTCCTCTTATTTTTCAGACCGTTTCATGCTCCTCATATTTTTGATACATA
Source organism: Dama dama (assembly GCF_033118175.1). Lineage (NCBI taxonomy): Eukaryota > Metazoa > Chordata > Mammalia > Artiodactyla > Cervidae > Dama > Dama dama. The sequence continues at coordinate 728,497 of NW_026870936.1, forward strand.
TTGAAGCTCTTCATATTTTTCACACCTTTTCAGGCTCTTCATGTTTTTCAACACGGCTTCATGCTCCTCCTGTTTTTCAAACCGTTTCATGCTCCTCATATTTTTGATACGTTTTGAAGCCCTTCATATTTTTCACACCTTTTCAGGCTCTTCATGTTTTGAACATCGTTTCTTGCACCTCCAGTTTTTCAGAACGTTTCATGCTGCTCATATATTTGACACCTTTTGAAGCTCTTCATCATTTCACAACTTTTCAGGTTCTTCATGTTTTCAACACCACTTCATGCTCCTGCTATATTTCTGACCGTGTCATGCTCCTCATATTTTTGACACCTTTTGAAGATCTTCATATTTTTCACACCTTTTCAGGCTATTCAGGTTTTTCTACACCGCTTCATGCTCCTCCTATTTTTGACACCTTTTGGAGCTCTTCATATATTTCACACATTTTCAGGCTCTTCACGATTTGAAAAGCGTTTCATGCTCCTCCTATTTTTCAGACCGTTTCATGCTCCTCATATTTTTGAAACCTTTTGAAGTGCTTCATATTTTTCACATCTTTTAAGGCTCTTCATGTTTTTCCAAACCGATTCATGCTGCTCCTATTTTTCGGACTGTTTCATTCTCCTCATATTTTTGACACCTTTTGAAGCTCTTCATATTTTTCACACAATTTAAGGCTCTTCATGTTTTCGAACACTGTTTACTGCTCCTACTATTTTTCAGACTGTTCATGCTCCCCATATTTTTGACACCTTTTGAAGCTCTTCATATTTTTCACACCTTTTCAGGTTCTTCATGTTTTTCAACACCGATTCATGTTCCTCCTATTGTTCAGACCGTTTCATGCTCCTCACATTTTTAACACCTTTTGAAGCTCTTCATATATTTCACAACTTTTCAGGCTTTTCATGTTTTTCAACACTGTTTCATGCTCCTCATATTTTTGACACCTTTTGAAGCTCTTCATATTTTTCAAACCTTTTCTGGCTCTTCATGTTTTTGAACACCGCTTCATGCTCCTTCTATTTTCAGACTGTTTCATGCTACTCTTGTTTTTGAGACGTTTTGAAGCTCTTCATATTTTTCACAACTTTTCAGGATTTTCATGTTTTTGAACACCGCTTCATGCTCCTCCTATTTTTCAGAAAGTTTAATGCTCCTCATGTATTTCACACCTTTTGAAGCTCTTCATCTTTTTCAGACCTTTTCAGGCTCTGCATGTTTTTGAACACCTCTTCATGCTCCTCCTATTTTACAGACCGTTGTATGCTCTTCATATTTTTGACACCTTTTGAAGCTCTTCATATTTTTCACACCTTTTCTGTCTCTGCATATTTTGAACACCGCTTCATGCTCCTCCTATTTTTCAGACCGTTTCATGATCCTCATATTTTTGACACCTTTTGAAGCTTTTCATATTTTTCACACCTTTTCAGGCTCTTCATGTTTTTGAACACTGCTTCATGCTCCTCCTATTTTTCAGACCGTTTCATTCTCCTCATGTATTTCACACCTTTTGAAGCTCTTCATATTTTTCACACCTTTTCAGGCTCTTCATGTTTTGAACATCGTTTCTTGCACCTCCAGTTTTTCAGAACGTTTCATGCTGCTCATATATTTGACACCTTTTGAAGCTCTTCATCATTTCACAACTTTTCAGGTTCTTCATGTTTTCAACACCACTTCATGCTCCTGCTATATTTCTGACCGTGTCATGCTCCTCATATTTTTGACACCTTTTGAAGATCTTCATATTTTTCACACCTTTTCAGGCTATTCAGGTTTTTCTACACCGCTTCATGCTCCTCCTATTTTTGACACCTTTTGGAGCTCTTCATATATTTCACACATTTTCAGGCTCTTCACGATTTGAAAAGCGTTTCATGCTCCTCCTATTTTTCAGACCGTTTCATGCTCCTCATATTTTTGAAACCTTTTGAAGTGCTTCATATTTTTCACATCTTTTAAGGCTCTTCATGTTTTTCCAAACCGATTCATGCTGCTCCTATTTTTCGGACTGTTTCATTCTCCTCATATTTTTGACACCTTTTGAAGCTCTTCATATTTTTCACACCATTTAAGGCTCTTCATGTTTTCGAACACTGTTTACTGCTCCTACTATTTTTCAGACTGTTCATGCTCCCCATATTTTTGACACCTTTTGAAGCTCTTCATATTTTTCACACCTTTTCAGGTTCTTCATGTTTTTCAACACCGATTCATGTTCCTCCTATTGTTCAGACCGTTTCATGCTCCTCACATTTTTAACACCTTTTGAAGCTCTTCATATATTTCACAACTTTTCAGGCTTTTCATGTTTTTCAACACTGTTTCATGCTCCTCATATTTTTGACACCTTTTGAAGCTCTTCATATTTTTCAAACCTTTTCTGGCTCTTCATGTTTTTGAACACCGCTTCATGCTCCTTCTATTTTCAGACTGTTTCATGCTACTCTTGTTTTTGAGACGTTTTGAAGCTCTTCATATTTTTCACAACTTTTCAGGATTTTCATGTTTTTGAACACCGCTTCATGCTCCTCCTATTTTTCAGAAAGTTTAATGCTCCTCATGTATTTCACACCTTTTGAAGCTCTTCATCTTTTTCAGACCTTTTCAGGCTCTGCATGTTTTTGAACACCTCTTCATGCTCCTCCTATTTTACAGACCGTTGTATGCTCTTCATATTTTTGACACCTTTTGAAGCTCTTCATATTTTTCACACCTTTTCTGTCTCTGCATATTTTGAACACCGCTTCATGCTCCTCCTATTTTTCAGACCGTTTCATGATCCTCATATTTTTGACACCTTTTGAAGCTTTTCATATTTTTCACACCTTTTCAGGCTCTTCATGTTTTTGAACACTGCTTCATGCTCCTCCTATTTTTCAGACCGTTTCATTCTCCTCATGTATTTCACACCTTTTGAAGCTCTTCATATTTTTCACACCTTTTGAAGCTCTTCATATATTTTACACCTTTTGAAGCTCTTCATGTTTTTCAACACCTCTTCATGCTCCTCCTATTTTTCAGACCGTTCATGCTCCTCATATTTTTGAAACAATTTGAAGCTCCTCCTATTTTCCACACGTTTTCAGGCTCTTCATATTTTTCAACACCGTTTCATGTTCCTCCTATTTTTCCTACCGTTTCATGCTCCTCCTATATTTCAGACCGTTTCATGCTCCTCATATTTTTGACAATTTTGGAAGCTCTTCATATTTTTCACACCTTTTCAGGCTCTTCATGTTTTTCAACACCGCTATATGCTCCTACTTAATTTCAGACTGTTTCATGTTCCTCATATTTTTCACACCTTTTGAAGCTCTTCATATTTTTCACACCTTTTCAGGCTCTTCATGTTTTTCAACACCACTTCATGTTCCTCCTATTATTCAGACCGTTTCATGCTCATCTCATTTTTGACACCTTTTGAAGCTTTTGGTATTTTTCACACCTTTTGAAGCTCTTCATATTTTTCACACCATTTCAGGCTCTTTCTGTTTTTCAATACCACTTCATGCTCCTCCTATTTTTCAGACCGTTTCCTGCTCCTCATATATTTGACATCTTTTGAAGCTCTTCTTATTTTTCACACCTTTTCATGCTTTTCATGTTTTTCAACACCGTTTCATGCTCCTCCTATTTTCAGACCGTTTCATGCTCCTCATATATTTGACACCTTTTAAAGCTCTTCATATATTTCACACCTTTTCAGGCTCTTCATGTTTTTGAACACCGTTTCATGCTCCTCATATTTTTCAGACCGTTTCGTGCTCCTCATATATTTGACATCGTTTGAAGGTCTTCTTATTTTTCACACCTTTTCACGCTTTTCATGTTTTTCAACACCGTTTCATGCTCCTCCTATTTTTCAGACCGTTTCGTGCTCCTCATATATTTGACACCTTGTGAAGCTCTTCATATTTTACACACCTTTCCTGGTTCTTCTTGTTTTTGAACACTGTTTCATGCTCTTCCTGTTTTTCAGACCGTTTCATGCTGCTCATATTTTAGACACCTTTTGAGGCTCTTCATATTTTTCATACCTTTTCAGGCTCTCCATATTTTGAACAACGCTTCGTGCTCCTCCTAATTTTGAAACGGTTTCATGCTCCTCATATTTATGACACATTTTGAAGCTCTTCATATTATTCACACCTTTTCATGCTCTTCATGTTTCTAACACCGTTTCATGCTTCTCCTATTTTTCAGACCGTTTAATGCTCCTCATATTTTTCACACCTTTTGAAGCTCTTCATATTTTTCTCATCTTTTCAGGCTCTTCATGTTTTTCAACACCGCTTCATGCTCCTCCTATTTTTCAGATCGTTTCTTGCTCCTCCTATATTACAAACTGTTTCATGCACCTCTTATTATTGACACCTCTTGAAGCTCTTCATATTTTTCACACCTTTTCAGGCTCTTCATGTTTTTCAACACCACTTCATGCTGCTCCTATTTTTCAGACCGTTTCATGCTTCTCATGTTTTCGACACGTTTGGGGCTCTTCATATTTTTCACACCATTGCAGGCTCTTCATGTTTTTGAACACCGTTTCATGCTCCTCCTATATTTCAGACTGTTTCATGCTCCTCATATTTTTGACACCTTTTGAAGCTCTTCATATTTTTCACACCTTTTGAAGCTCTTCATATTTTTCACAACATTTCAGGCTCTTCATGTTTTTGAACACCGTTTCATGGTCCTCCTATATTTCAGGCCATTTCATGCTCCTCATATTTTTGACACCTTTTGAAGCTCTTCATATTTTTCTCATCTTTTCAGGCTCTTCATGTTTTTCAACACCGCTTCATGCTCCTCCTATTTTTCAGAGTGTTTCATGCTCCTCTCATATCTGACACATTTTGAAGCTCTTCAAATATTTCAAACATTTTCAGGCTCTTCATGTTTTTCAACACCACTTCATGCTCCTCCTATTTTTCAGACCGTTTCATGCTCATCTCATTTTTGACACCTTTTGAAGCTCTTCATATTTTTCACAACTTTTGAAGCTTTTCATATTTTTGACACATTTTCAGGCTCTTCAGGTTTCTCAACACCGCTTCTTGCTCCTCCTAATTTTCAGACCGCTTCATGCTCCTACTATTTTTCAGACCGCTTCATGCTCCTCATGTATTTCACACCTTTTGAAGCTCTTCATATTTTTCACACCTTTTCAGGCTCTTCATGTTTTTCAACACCACTTCATGCTCCTCCTATTTTTCAGTCCTTTTCATGCTCATCTCATTTTTCACAGCTTTTGAAGCACTTCATATTTTTCACACTTTTTCAGTCTCTTAAGGTTTTTCAATGCCACTTCATGCTCCTCATACTTTTTAGACCGTTTCATGCTCCTCATATTTTGACACCATTTGAAGCTCTTCATATTTTTCACAGCTTTTCAGACTCTTCATGATTTTGAACACCTTTTCATGCTCCTCCTATTTTTCAGACCGTTTCATGCTCCTCTTATATTTCACACTTTTGAAGCTCTTGCTATTTTTCACACCTTTTCAGTCTCTTCATGTTTTTGAACACAGTTTCATGCTACTCGTTTTTTTCAGACCGTTTCATGCTCCTCATCTTTTTGACACCTTTTGAAGTTCTTCATATTTTTCACAGCTTTTCAGGCTCTTCATGTTTTTGGACAGCGTTTCATGCTCCTCCTATTTTTCAGACCGATTCATGCTCTTCATGTGTTTCACACCTTTTGAAGCTCTTCATATTTTTCACACTTTTTCAGGCTCTTCATGTTTTTCAACACCGCTTCATGCTCCACCTATTTTCAGACCGTTTCATGCTCCTCCTATTTTTCAGACCGTTTCATGTTCCTCCTGTTTTTCAGATCATTTCATGCTCCTCATATTTTTCACATCTATTGAAGCTCTTCATATATTTCACACCTTTTCAGGCTCTTCATTTTTTTCAACCCCACTTCATTCTCCTCCTATTTTTCAGACCGTTTCATGCTCACATCATTTTTGACACCTTTTGAAGCTCTTCTTATTTTTCACATCTTTTGAAACTCTTCATATTTTTCACACGTTTTCAGGCTCTTCATGTTTTTCAACACCGTTTCATGCTCCTCCTAATTTTCAGACCGTTTCATGCTCCTTATATGTTTGTCTCCTTTTGAAGCTCTTCATACTTTTCACACCTTTTCAGGCTGTTCATGGTTTTCAAGACCGCTTCATGCTCCTCCTATTTTTCAGACCGTTTCCTGCTCCTCATATTTTTCACACCTTTTGAAGCTCTTCATATATTTCAAACCTTTTCAGGCTCTTCATATTTCTCAACACCGCTTCATTCTCCTCCTATTTTTCAGACCGTTTCATGCACCTCATATTTTTCACACCTATTGAAACTCTTCATATTTTTCACAACTTTTCAGGCTCTTCATGTTTTTGACCACCGCTTCATGCTCCTCCTATTTTTCAGACCGTTTCATTCTCCTCATCTTTTTGACACCTTTCAAGCTCTTCATGTTTTTCAACACCTCTTCATGCTCCTCCTATTTTTCGGTCATTTCATGCTTCTCATATTTTTGACACTTTTTGAAGCTCTTCATATTTTTCACACCTTTTCAGGCTCTTCATGTTTTTAAACACCGCCTCATGCTCCTCCTATTTGTCAGACCGTTTCATGCTCCTCAAATTTTTTACACATTTTGAACCTCTTCATATTTTTCACACCTTTTCCTGCCCTACTTCTTTTAAAAAACCGTTTCATGCTCATCCTATTTTTCAGACTGTTTCATGCTCCTCATATGTTTGACACTTTTTGAAGCTCTTCATATTTTTCACAGCTTTTCAGGCTCTTCATATTTTTGACCACCGCTTCATGCCCCTCCAATTTTTCAGACCATTTCATGCTCCTCGTATATTTTACACCTTTTGAAGCTCTTCATATTTCGCACTCCTTTTCAGGCTCTTCATGTTTTTGAACACAGTTTCATGCTCCTCCTATTTTTCAGACTGTTTCATGCTCCTCATATTTTTGAGACCTTTTGAAGCTCTTCAGATTCTTCACACCTTTTCAGGCTCTTCATGTTTTTCAACACCGCTTCATGCTCCTCCTATTTTTCACATCGTTTTATGATCCTCATATTTTTGACACATTATGAAGCTCTTCATATTTTTCACACCTTTTCAGGCTCTTCATGTTTTTGAACACCGCTTCATGCTCCTCCTATTATTCAGACCGATTCATGCTCCTCATATTTTTGAAACCTTTTGAAGCTCTTCATATTTTTCACACCTGTTCAGGCTCTTCATGTTTTTGACCACTGGTTCATGCTCCTCGTATTTTTCAGACAGTTTTATGCTCCTCATAATTTTGTCTCCTTTTTTAGCTCTGCATATTTTTCACACCTTTTCACTCTCTTCATGTATTTGAGGACCGCTTCATGCTCTTCCTGTTTTTCAGACCGTTTCATGCTCCTCATATTTTTGACACCTTTTTAAGCTCTTCATATTTTTCACACTTTTTCAGGCTCTTCATGTGTTTCAACACCGCTTAATTCTCATCGTATTTTTCAGAATCTTTCTTGCTCCTCATATTTTTGACACCTTTTGAAGCTCTTCATATGTTTCACACCTTTTCAGGATCTTCATGTTTTTGACATCTGCTTCATGCCCCTGCTATTTTTCAGACTGTTTCTTGCTCCTCATATATTTGACACCTTTTGAAGCTCTTCATATTTTTCACACCTTTTCAGGCTCTTCATGTTGTTTAACACCGCTTTTTGCTCCTCTATTTGTCAGATAGATTCATGTTCCTCTTATTGTTCAGACCGTTTCATGCACCTCATATTTTTCACACCTTTTGAAGCTCTTCATATTTTTCACACCTTTTCAGGCTCTTCATGTTTTTGAACACCGCTTCATGCTCCTGCTATTTTTTAGACCGTTTCATGCTCCACATATTTTTGACACCTTTTGAAGCTCTTCATATTTTTCACATCTTTTCAGGATCTTCATGTTTTTCAACACCGCTTCATGCTCCTCCTATTTTTCAGACTGTTTCATGCTCCTCATATTTTTGAGACCTTTTGAAGCTCTTCATATTTTTGACACCTTTTCAGGCTCTTCATTTTTTTCAACACCGCTTCATGCTCCTCCTATATTTCAGACCGTTTCATGCTCCTCATATTTTATCACTTTTTAAGCTCTTCATATATTTCAAACCTTTTCAGGCTCTTCATGTTTTTCAACACCGCTTCATGCTCCTCATATTTTTCAGTCGTTTCATGCTCCTAATATTTTGACACCTTTTGAAGCTCTTCATATTTTTGACAACTTTTCAGGCTCTTCATGTTTTTGAAAACCGCTTCATGCTCCTCCTATTTTTCAGACCGTTTCCTGATCCTCATAATTTTCACACCTTTTGAAGCTCTTCATATTTTTCACACCTTTTCAGGCTCTTCATGTTTTTGAACACCGCTTCATGCTCCTCCTATTTTTCAGACCGTTTAATCCTCCCCATGTATTTCACACCTTTTGAAGCTCTTCATATTTTTCACACCTTTTGAAGCTCTTCATATTTTTCACACGTTTTCAGGCTCTTCATGTTTTTCAACACCGCTTCATGCTCCTCCTATTTTTCAGACCGTTTAATCCTCCCCATGTATTTCACATCTTTTGAAGCTCTTCATATTTTTCACACGTTTTCAGGCTCTTCATGTTTTTCACACCGTTTCTTGCTGCTTCTATTTTTCAGACCGTTTCATGCTCCTCATATTTTTCACACCTTTTGAATCTCTTCAAATTTTTCTCAAATTTTCAGGCTCTTCATGATTTTGAACACCACTTCATGCTCCTCCAATTTTTCAGACAGTTTCATACTCCTCATATTTTTGACACCTTTGAAGCTCGTCATATTTTTCACAGCTTTTCAGGCTCTTCATGTTTTCAACACCAATTCATGCTCCTCCTTTTTGCAGACCGTTTCATGCTCCTCATATTTTTGACACCTTTTGAAGCTCTTCATATCTTTCACACCTTTTCAGACTCTTCATGTTTTTGAACACCGCTTCATGATCCTCCTATTTTTAAGACCGTTTCATGCTCTTCATATTATTGACACATTTTGAAGCTCTTCATATTTTTCAACCTTTTCAGGCTCTTCATGTTTTTGAAAACCATTTCATGCTGCTTCTATTTTTCTGACCGTTTCATGCTCCTCATATTTTTCACACCTTTTGAAGCTCTTCATATTTTTCACACCTTTTCAGGCTCTTCATGTTTTTGAACACAGCTTCATGCTCCTCCTATTTTTCAGACCGTTTCATGCTCCTCATATTTTGGACACCTTTTGAAGCTCTTCATATATTTCACACCTTTTCAGGCTCTTCATGTTTTTGAACACCGCTTCATGCTCCTCCTCTTTTTCACATCTTTTAAGCTCTATATATTTTTCACACCTTTTCAGGCTCTTCATGTTTTTGAACTCCATTTCATGCTCCTCCTATTTTTCAAACAGTTTCATGCTGCTCATGTATTTCACACCTTTTGAAGCTCTTCATATTTAACACATCCTTTTCAGGCTCTTCATGTTTTGAACACCGCTTCATGCTCCTCCTATTTTTCAGACCGTTTCATGCTCCTCATATTTTTCACACCCTTTGAAGCTCTTCACCTTTTTCACAACTTTTCAGGATCTTCATGTTTTTGAACACCGCTTCATGCTCCTCCTATTTTTCAGACCATTTCATGCTCCTCATGTATTTCACACCTTTTGAAGCTCTTCATATTTTTCACATCTTTTCTGGCTCTTCATATTTTTGAACAAGGTTTAATGCTCCTCCTAATTTTCTGATCGTTTCATGCTCCTCATATTTTTGACATCTTTTGAAGGTTTTCATATTTTTCACACCTTTTCTGGCTGTTCATGTTTTTTAACAACTCTTCATGCTCCTCCTATTTTTCAGACCATTTCATGCTCCTCAAGTATTTCACACCTTTTGAAGCTCTTCATATTTTTCACATCTTTTCAGGCTCTTCATGTTGTTCAACACCCTTTCTTGCTCCTCCTATTTTTCAGACCGTTTCATGCTCCTCATATTTTTGACACGTTTTGAAGCTCTTCATATTTTTCACACCTTTTCAGGCTCTTCATGTTTTTGAACACCGTTTCATAGTCCTCCTATGTTTCAGACCGTTTTATGCTCCTCATATTTTTGACACCTTTTGAAGCTCTTCATATTTTTCACTACTTTTCAGGGTCTTCCTGTTTTTGAACACCGCTTCATGCTCCTCCTATTTTTCAGACCGTTTCATGCTCCTCATATTTTTGACAACTTTTGAAGCTAATCATATTTTTCACAACTATTCAGGCTCTTCCTGTTTTTGAACCCCTCTTCATGCTTCTCCTATTTTTCAGACCGTTTAATGCTCCTCATGTATTTCACACCTTTTGAAGCTCTTCATATTTTTCACACGTTTTCAGGCTCTTCATGTTTTTGAACACCGCTTCATGCTTCTCCTATTTTTCAGACCGTTTAATGCTCCTCATGTATTTCACACTTTTTGAAGCTCTTCATATATTTCACACCTTTTCAGTCTCTTCTTTTTTTTCAACACCACATCATACTCCTTCTATTTTTCAGACCGTTTCATGCTCATTTCATTTTTGAAACCTTTTGAAGCTCTTCATATTTTTCACACCTTTTCAGGCTCTTCATGGTTTTCAACATCGCTTCATGTTCCTCCTATTTTTGAGACCGTTTCATGCTCCTGATATTTTTGACACCTTTTGAAGCTCTTCATATTTTTCAACCTTTTCAGGCTCTTCATGTTTTTGAACACCAGTTCATGCTCCTCCTATTTTTCAGACCGTTTCATGCTCCTCATAATTTTGACACCCTTTGAAGCTCTTCATATTTTTCACACCTTTTCAGGCTCTTCATCTTTTTGAACACCACTTCATGTTCCTCCTATTTTTCAGAGAGTTTCATGCTCCTCAAGTATTTCACACCTTTTGAAGCTCTTCATATTTTTCACACGTTTTCAGGCTCTTCATCTTTTTCCACACCACTTCATGCTCCTCCTATTTTTCAGAGAGTTTCATACTCCTCATGTATTTCACACCTTTTGAAGCTCTTCATATTTTTCACACTTTTTCAGGCTCTTCATCTTTTTCCACACCACTTCATGCTTCTCCTATTTTTCAGACCGTTTCATGCTCCTCATGTATTTCACAGCTTTTGAAGCTCTTTATATTTTTCACACTTTTTCAGGCTCTTCATGTTTTTGAACAAAGCTTCATGCTCCTCCTATTTTTCACACCTTTTGAAGCTCTTCATATATTTGACATCTTTTCAAGCTCTTCATGTTTTTGAACACCTTTTCATGCTCCTCCTATTTTTCAGGCCGTTTCATGCTCCTCATACTTTTGACACATTTTGAAGCTCTTCATATTTTTCACACCTTTTCAGGCTCTTCATGTTTTTGAACACCGCTTCATGCTCCTCCGATTTTTCAGACCATTTCATGCTCCTCACCTTTTTGACACCTTTTGAAGCTCTTCATATTTTTCAGACCTTTTCAGGCTCTTCATGTTTTTCAACACCACTTCATGCTCCTCCTATTTTTCAGACCGTTTCATGCTCCTCAGATTTTTGACACCTTTTGAAATCTTCATATACTTCACACCTTTTCAGGCTCTTCATCTTCTTGAACACAACTTCATGCTCCTCCTATTTTTCAGACCGTTTCATGCTCATCTCTTTTTTGACACCTTTTGAAGCTCTTCATATTTTTCATACCTTTTAAAGATCTTCATATTTTTCACACGTTTTCAGGCTCTTCACATTTTTCAACACCGCATCATGCTCCTCCTATTTTTCACACCGTTTCATGCTCCTCATATTTTTGACACGTTTTGAAGCTCTTCATATTTTTCACACCGTTTCAGGCTCTTCATGTTTTTCAACACTGTTTCATGCTCCTCCTATTTTTCAGACCGTTTCATGCTCCTCATAATTTTGACACCCTTTGAAGCTCTTCTTATATTTCACACCTTTTCAGACACTTCATGTTTGTGAACACCGCTTCAAGGTCCCCCTTTTTTTCGAGCGTTTCATGCTCCTCATATTTTTGAAACCTTTTGAAGCTCTTCATATTTTTCATGCCTTTTCAGGCTCTTCATGTTTTTGAACACGGTTTCATGCTCCTCCTGTTTTTCAGACCGTTTCATACTCCTCATATTTTTCACACCTTTTGAAGCTCTTCAAATTTTTCACACCTTTTCAGGCTCATCATGTTTTTCAACACCGCTTCACGCTCCTCCTATTTTTGAGACCGTTTTATGCTCCACATATATTTCACAGCTTTTGAATCTCTTCATATTTTTCACACCATTTCGGACTCTTCATGTTTTTCAACATCACTTCATGCTCCTCCTATTTTTCAGACCGTTTAGTGATACTCATATATTTCACACCTATTGAAGCTCTTCATATTTTTCACACCTTTTCAGGCTCTTCATCTTTTTGAACACCACTTCATGTTCCTCCTATTTTTCAGAGAGTTTCATGCTCCTCATGTATTTCACACCTTTTGAAGCTCTTCATATTTTTCACACGATTTCAGGCTCTTCATCTTTTTCCACACCACTTCATGCTCCTCCTATTTTTCAGAGAGTTTCATACTCCTCATGTATTTCACACCTTTTGAAGCTCTTCATATTTTTCACACTTTTTCAGGCTCTTCATCTTTTTCCACACCACTTCATGCTTCTCCTATTTTTCAGACCGTTTCATGCTCCTCATGTATTTCACAGCTTTTGAAGCTCTTTATATTTTTCACACTTTTTCAGGCTCTTCATGTTTTTGAACAAAGCTTCTTGCTCCTCCTATTTTTCACACCTTTTGAAGCTCTTCATATATTTGACATCTTTTCAAGCTCTTCATGTTTTTGAACACCTTTTCATGCTCCTCCTATTTTTCAGGCCGTTTCATGCTCCTCATACTTTTGACACATTTTGAAGCTCTTCATATTTTTCACACCTTTTCAGGCTCTTCATGTTTTTGAACACCGCTTCATGCTCCTCCGATTTTTCAGACCATTTCATGCTCCTCACCTTTTTGACACCTTTTGAAGCTCTTCATATTTTTCAGACCTTTTCAGGCTCTTCATGTTTTTCAACACCGCTTCATGCTCCTCCTATTTTTCAGACCGTTCATTCTCCTCATATTTTTGACACATTTTGAAGCTCTTCATATATTTCACACCTTTTCAGGCTCTTCATGTTTTTCAACACCACTTCATGCTCCTCCTATTTTTCAGACCGTTTCATGCTCCTCATATTTTCAAACCTTTTGAACCTCTTCATATTTTTCACACATTTTCAATGTCTTCATGTTTTTGAACATCGTTTCATGTTGCTCCTATTTTTCAGACCGTTTCATGCTCCTCATATTTTTGACACCTTTTGAAGCTCTTCATATTTTTCACGATTTTTCAGGCTCTTCATGATTTTGAACACCGCTTCATGCTCCTCCTATTTTTCAGACCGTTTCATGCTCATCTCATTTTTCACATGTTTTAAATCTCTTCATATTTTTCACATCTTTTCAGGCTCTTCATGTTTTTGAACACCGCTTCATGCTCCTCGTATGTTCAGACAGTTTCATGCTCCTCATATTTTTGACACCTTTTGAAGCTCCTTCTATTTTTCACACCTTTTCAGGCTCTTCATGATTTTCAACACTGCTTCATGCTCCTCCTATATTTCACACCGTTTCATGCTCCTCATACTTTTGACACCTTTTGAAGCTCTTCATATTTTTCACAGGTTTTCAGTCTCTTCATGTATTTGAACATCATTTCATGCTCCTCCTATTTTTCAGACCGTTTCATGCTCCTCATATTTTTGACACGTTCTGAACCTATTCATGTATTTCACACCTTTTCAGGCTCTTCATGTTTTTCAACACTGCTTCATGCTCCTCCTATTTTTCAGACCGTTTCATGCTCCTCATATTTTTGACACCTTTTGAAGCTCTTCATATTTTTCACGCTTTTTCAGGCTCTTCATGATTTTGAACACCGCTTCATGCTCCTCCTATTTTTCAGACCGTTTCATGCTCATCTCATTTTTCACACGTTTTAAAGCTCTTCATATTTTTCACATCTTTTCAGGCTCTTCATGTTTTTGAACACCGCTTCATGCTCCTCGTATGTTCAGACCGTTTCATGCTCCTCATATTTTTGACACCTTTTGAAGCTCCTCCTATTTTTCACACCTTTTCAGGCTCTTCATGATTTTCAACACTGCTTCATGCTCCTCCTATATTTCACACCGTTTCATGCTCCTCATACTTTTGACACCTTTTGAAGCTCTTCATATTTTTCACACCTTTTCAGGCTCTTTATGTTTTTGAACACCGCTTCATGCTCCTCCTATTTTTCAGACCGTTTCACGCAGCACATATTTTGGACACCTTTTGAAGCTCCTCCTATTTTTCACACCTTTTCAGGCTCTTCAAGTTTTTCTACACCGTTTCATGCTCCTGCTAGTTTTCATACCGTTTCATGCTACTCATATACTAGACAGCTTTTGAAGCTCTTCATATTTTTCACACCTTTTCAGGCTCTTCATGTTTTTGAACACCGCTTCATGCTCCTCCTATTTTTCAGACCGTTTCATGCTCCTCATAATTTTGACACCTTTTGAAGCTCCTCCTATTTTTCACACGTTTTCAGCTCTTCATGTTTTTGAACACTGCTTCATGCTCCTCATATATTTCAGACAGTTTCATGATCCTCATGTATTTCACACCTTTTGAACCTCTTCATATTTTTCACACATTTTCAATGTCTTCATGTTTTTGAACATCGTTTCATGTTGCTCCTATTTTTCAGACCGTTTCATGCTCCTCATATTTTTGACAGCTTTTGAAGCTCTTCATATTTTTCACACTTTTTAAGGCTGTTTATAGTTTTCAACACCGCTGCATGATTCCCCTATTTTTCAGACCGTTTCATGCTCCTCATATTTTTGACATTTTTTGAAGCTCTTCATATTTTTCACACCTTTTCAGGCTCTTCATGTTTTTGAACACCGTTTCATGCTCCTCCTATTTTCCAGACAGTTCCATGCTCATCTCATTTTTGACACCTTTTGAAGCTCTTCATATTTTTCACACGTTTTCAAGCTCTTCATGTTTTTCAACACCGCTTCATGCTCCTCCTATTTTCCGCCCGTTTCATGCTCCTCATTTTTTTGACACCTTTTCAAGCACTTCCTATTTCTCACACCTTTTCAGGCTCTTCATGTTTTTCAACACCGCCTCATGATCCTCCTGTTTTTCAGACCGTTTCAGGCTCATCTCATTTTTGACACCTTTTGAAGCTCTTCATATTTTTCACACGTTTTGAAGCTCTTCATATTTTTCACACCTTTTCAGTCTCTTCATGTTTTTCAATACCACTTCATGCTCCTCCTATTTTACAGACAGTTTCATGCTCATCTCATTTTTGACACCTTTTGAATCTCTTCATATTTTTCACACCTTTTGAAGCTCTTCATATTTTTCACACGTTTTCAGGCTCTTCATGTTTTTCAACACCGCTTCATGCTCCTCCTATTGTTCCGACCGTTTCATGCTCCTCATATTTTTGACACCTTTTCAAGCTCCTCCTATATTTCTCACGTTTTCAGGCTCTTCATGTTTTTCAACACAACTTCATGCTCCTACTATTTTTCAGAGCGTTTCATGCTCATCTCATTTTTGACACCTTTTGAACCTCTTCATATTTTTCACTCCTTTTGAAGCTCCTCAAATTTTTCACACCTTTTCAGGCCTTCATGTTTTTGAACACCGGTTCATGGTCCTCATATATTTCAGACCGTTTCATGCTCCTCTTATTTTTGACAGCTTTTGAAGCTCTTCATATTTTTCACACCTTTTCAGTCTCTTCATGTTTTTCAACATCACTTCATGCTCCTCCTATTTTTCAGACCGTTTCATGCTCCTCAGATTTTTGACACCTTTTGAAATCTTCATATACTTCACACCTTTTCAGGCTCTTCATCTTCTTGAACACAACTTCATGCTCCTCCTATTTTTCAGACCGTTTCATGCTCATCTCTTTTTTGACACCTTTTGAAGCTCTTCATATTTTTCATACCTTTTAAAGATCTTCATATTTTTCACACGTTTTCAGGCTCTTCATATTTTTCAACACCGCATCATGCTCCTCCTATTTTTCACACCGTTTCATGCTCCTCATATTTTTGACACGTTTTGAAGCTCTTCATATTTTTCACACCGTTTCAGGCTCTTCATGTTTTTCAACACTGTTTCATGCTCCTCCTATTTTTCAGACCGTTTCATGCTCCTCATAATTTTGACACCCTTTGAAGCTCTTCTTATATTTCACACCTTTTCAGACACTTCATGTTTGTGAACACCGCTTTTAGGTCCCCCTTTTTTTCGAGCGTTTCATGCTCCTCATATTTTTGAAACCTTTTGAAGCTCTTCATATTTTTCATGCCTTTTCAGGCTCTTCATGTTTTTGAACACGGTTTCATGCTCCTCCTGTTTTCAGACCGTTTCATACTCCTCATATTTTTCACACCTTTTGAAGCTCTTCAAATTTTTCACAGCTTTTCAGGCTCTTCATGTTTTTCAACACCGCTTCATGCTCCACCTGATTTTGAGACCGTTTTATGCTCCACATATATTTCACAGCTTTTGAATCTCTTCATATTTTTCACACCATTTCAGGCTCTTCATGTTTTTCAACATCACTTCATGCTCCTCCTATTTTTCAGACCGTTTCATGATACTCATATATTTCACACCTATTGAAGCTCTTCATATTTTTCACACCTTTTCAGGCTCTTCATCTTTTTGAACACCACTTCATGTTCCTCCTATTTTTCAGAGAGTTTCATGCTCCTCATGTATTTCACACCTTTTGAAGCTCTTCATATTTTTCACACGTTTTCAGGCTCTTCATCTTTTTCCACCCCACTTCATGCTCCTCCTATTTTTCAGAGAGTTTCATACTCCTCATGTATTTCACACCTTTTGAAGCTCTTCATATTTTTCACACTTTTTCAGGCTCTTCATCTTTTTCCACACCACTTCATGCTTCTCCTATTTTTCAGACCGTTTCATGCTCCTCATGTATTTCACAGCTTTTGAAGCTCTTTATATTTTTCACACTTTTTCAGGCTCTTCATGTTTTTGAACAAAGCTTCATGCTCCTCCTATTTTTCACACCTTTTGAAGCTCTTCATATATTTGACATCTTTTCAAGCTCTTCATGTTTTTGAACACCTTTTCATGCTCCTCCTATTTTTCAGGCCGTTTCATGCTCCTCATACTTTTGACACATTTTGAAGCTCTTCATATTTTTCACACCTTTTCAGGCTCTTCATGTTTTTGAACACCGCTTCATGCTCCTCCGATTTTTCAGACCGTTTCATGCTCCTCATATTTTCAAACCTTTTGAAGCTCTTCATATATTTCACACCTTTTCAGGCTCTCCATGTTCTTGATCACCGATTCATTTTCCTCCTATTTTTGAGACTGTTTCATGCTTCTCATATTTTTGACACCTTTTGAAGCTCTTCATATTTTTCACACCTTTTCAGGCTCTTCATGTTTTTGAAAACCGCTTCATGCTCCTCCTATTTTTCAGACCGTTTCGTGCTCCTCATATTTTTCACACCTTTTGAAGCTGTTCATATTTTTCACACCTTTTCAGGCTCTTTATGTTTTTGAACACCGCTTCATGCTCCTCCTATTTTTCAGACCGTTTCACGCAGCACATATTTTTGACACCTTTTGAAGCTCCTCCTATTTTCCACACCTTTTCAGGCTCTTCAAGTTTTTCTACACCGTTTCATGCTCCTGCTAGTTTTCAAACCGTTTCATGCTACTCATATACTTGACAGCTTTTGAAGCTCTTCATATTTTTCACACCTTTTCAGGCTCTTCATGTTTTTGAACACCGCTTCATGCTCCTCCTATTTTTCAGACCGTTTCATGCTCCTCATAATTTTGACACCTTTTGAAGCTCCTCCTATTTTTCACACGTTTTCAGCTCTTCATGATTTTGAACACTGCTTCATGCTCCTCATATATTTCAGACAGTTTCATGATCCTCATGTATTTCACACCTTTTGAACCTCTTCATATTTTTCACACATTTTCAATGTCTTCATGTTTTTGAACATCGTTTCATGTTGCTCCTATTTTTCAGAGCGTTTCATGCTCCTCATATTTTTGACACCTTTTGAAGCTCTTCATATTTTTCATGCTTTTTCAGGCTCTTCATTATTTTGAACACCGCTTCATGCTCCTCCTATTTTTCAGACCGTTTCATGCTCATCTCATTTTTCACACGTTTTAAAGCTCTTCATATTTTTCACATCTTTTCAGGCTCTTCATGTTTTTGAACACCGCTTCATGCTCCTCGTATGTTCAGACAGTTTCATGCTCCTCATATTTTTGACACCTTTTGAAGCTCCTCCTATTTTTCACACCTTTTCAGGCTCTTCATGATTTTCAACACTGCTTCATGCTCCTCCTATATTTCACACCGTTTCATGCTCCTCATAATTTTGACACCTTTTGAAGCTCTTCATATTTTTCACAGGTTTTCAGTCTCTTCATGTATTTGAACATCATTTCATGCTCCTCCTATTTTTCAGACCGTTTCATGCTCCTCATATTTTTGACACGTTCTGAACCTATTCATGTATTTCACACCTTTTCAGGCTCTTCATGTTTTTCAACACTGCTTCATGCTCCTCCTATTTTTCAGACCGTTTCATGCTCCTCATATTTTTGACACCTTTTGAAGCTCTTCATATTTTTCACGCTTTTTCAGGCTCTTCATGATTTTGAACACCGCTTCATGCTCCTCCTATTTTTCAGACCGTTTCATGCTCATCTCATTTTTCACACGTTTTAAAGCTCTTCATATTTTTCACATCTTTTCAGGCTCTTCATGTTTTTGAACACCGCTTCATGCTCCTCGTATGTTCAGACCGTTTCATGCTCCTCATATTTTTGACACCTTTTGAAGCTCCTCCTATTTTTCACACCTTTTGAAGCTCTTCATATTTTTCACACCTTTTGAAGCTCTTCATATTTTTCACACCTTTTGAAGCTCTTCATATATTTCATATTTTTGAAGCTCTTCATATTTTAACACGTTTTCAGACTCTTCATGTTTTCAACACGGCTTCATGCTCCTCCTATTTTTCAAACTGTATCATGCTCCTCATATTTTTCACACCTTTTGAAGCTCTTCATATTTTCACACCTTTTCAGGCTCTTCTTGTTTTTAACACCACTTCATGCTATTTCTATTTTTCAGAGAGTTTCATGCTCCTCATGTATTTCACACCTTGTGAAGTTCTTCATATTTTTCACAGCTTTTCAGGCTCTTCATGTTTTTGATCACCGTTTCATGCTCCTCATATTTTTCAGACGGTTTCATGCTCATCTCATTTTTAACACCTTTTGAAGCTTTTCATATATTTCACACGTTTTCAAGCTCTTCATATTTTTCACACCTTTTCAGGTTCTTCATGTTTTTCAACACCGCTTCATGCTCCTCCTATTTTTCAGACCGTTTCATGCTCCTCATATTTTTGACACCTTTTGATGCTTTTCATATTTTTCACAATTTTTCAGGCTCTTCATGTTTTTGAACAGCGCTTCATGCTAATCCTATTTTTCAAACCATATCATGCTCCTCATATTTTCCACACCTTTTGAGGCTCTTCATATTTTTCACACCTTTTCACGCTTTTCTTATATTTCCACACCACTTCATGCTTCTCCTATTTTTCAGCCAGTTTCATGCCCCTCATGTATTTCACACCTTTTGAAGCTCTTCATATTTTTCACAGCTTTTGAAGCTCTTCATATTTTTCACACGTTTTTCAATCTCTTCATGTATTTCAACACCGCTTCATGCTCCTCCTATTTTTCAGAACGTTTCATGCTCCTCATATTTTTGACACCTTTTGAAGCTCTTCATATTTTTCTCACCCTTTGAATCTCTTCATATTTTTTATATTTTTGAAGCTCTTCATATTTTCACACGTTTTCAGGCTCTTCATGTTTTTCAACACAGCTTCATGCTCCTCCTATTTTTAAAACTGTATCATGCTCCTCATATTTTTCACACCTTTTGAAGCTCTTCATTTTTTTCACACCTTTTCAGGCTCTTCATGTTTTTCAACATCGCTTCATGCTCCGCCTATTTTTCAGACCGTTTCATCCTCCTCATATTTTTGACACCTTTTGAAGCTCTTCATATTTTTCTCACCCTTTGAAGCTCTTCATATTTTTCATATTTTTGAAGCTCTTCATATTTTCACACCTTTTCAGGCTCTTCATGTTTTTGAACACCACTTCATGCTCCTTCTATTTTTCAGAGAGTTTCATGTTCCTCATGTATTTCACACCTTTTGAAGCTCTTCATATTTTTCACACCTTTTCAGGCTCTTCATGTTTTTGATCAACATTTCATGCTCCTCCCATTTTTCAGACCGTTTCATGCTCCTCATATTTTTGACACCTTTTGAAGCTGTTCATATTTTTCACACCTTTTCTGACTCTTCATGTTTTTGAACACCACTTGATGCTCCTCCTATTATTCACACCGTTTCATGCTTCTCATATTTTTGACACCTTTTGAAGCTCTTCATATTTTTCACACCCTTTCAGGCTCTTAATGTTTTTCAACACCACTTCATGCTCCTCCTATTTTTCATACGTTTTCATGCTCCTCATATTTTTGACACCTTTTGAAGCTCTTCATATTGTTCACACTTTTTCAGGCTCTTCATGTTTTTGAACACCGTTTCATGTTCCTCGTATTTTTCAGGCCATTTCATGCTCGTCATGTATTTCACACTTTTGAAGCTCTTCATATTTTTCACACATTTTCAGGATCTTCATGTTTTTCAAAACCACTTCATGCTTCTCCTATTTTTCAGCCCGTTTCAAGCTCCTTATATTTTTGACACCTTTTGAAGCTTTTCATATTTTTCACACCTTTTCAGGCTCTTCATGTTATTGATCACCGTTTCATGCTCCTCCTATTTTTCAGACCGTTTCATTCTCCTCATATTTTTGACACCTTTTGAAGCTCTTCATATATTTCACACCTTTTCAGGCTCTTCATGTTTTTGAACACCGCTTCATGCTCCTCTTATTTTTCAGACCGTTTCAGGATCCTCATATTTTTGACACCTTTTGAAACTCTTCATATTTCTCACACCTTTTCAGGCTCTTCATGTTTTTCAACACCACTTCATGCTCCTCCTATTTTTCAAACCGTTTCATGCTCATCTCTTTTTGACACATTTTGAAGCTCTTCAAATATTTCACACATTTTGAAGTTCTTCATATTTTTCACACCTTTTCAAGCTCTTCATATTTTTCACACCTTTTCAGGCTCTTCATGTTTTTCACACCGCTTCATACTCCTCCTATTTTTCAGACCGTTTCATGCTCCACACATTTTGAAACCTTTTGAAGCTCTTCATATTTTTTACACCTTTTAGGCTCTCCATGTTTTTCATCACCGATTCATGCTCCTCCTATTTTTGAGGCCGTTTCATGCTCCTCATATTTTTGACACCTTTTAAATCTCTTCATATTTTTCACACCTTTTAGGCTCTTCATGTTTTTGAACAGCGCTTCATGCTCCTCATATTTTTCAGACCGTTTCATGCTCCTCATATTTTTCACACCTTTTGAAGCTCTTCATATTTTTCATATTTTTGAAGCTCTTCATATTTTTCACACTTTTTCAGGCTCTTCATGTTTTTGAGCACACCTTCATGCTCCTCCTATTTTTCAGACCGTTTCATGCTCCTCATGTATTTCACACCATTTGAAGCTCTTCATGTTTTTCACACCTTTTCAGTGTCTTCATGTATTTGAACACCATTTCATGCTCCTCCGATTTTTTAGACCGTTTCATGCTCCTCATATTTTTGACACCTTTTGAAGCTCTTCATATTTTTCACACCTTTTCAGGCTCTTCATGTTTTTGAACACCGCTTCATGCTCCACCAATTTTTCAGACCGTTTCATGTTTCTCATATTTTTGACACCTTTTGAAGCTCTTCATATTTTTCACCCCTTTTGAAGCTCTTCATATTTTTCATATTTTTGAAGCTCTTCATATTTTTCACACCTTTTCATGCTCTTCATGTATTTGAACACCGCTTCATGCTCCTCCTATTTTTCAGACCATTTCATGCTCCTCATATTTTTGACACATTTTGAAGCTCTTCATATTTTTCACACCCTTTCAGGCTCTTAATGTTTTTCAACACCACTTCATGCTTCTCCTATTTTTCAGACGTTTTCATGCTCCTCATATTTTTGACACTTTTAGAAACTCTTCATATCTTTCACACCTTTTCAGGCTCTTCATGTTTTGCCACACTGCTTCATGCTCCTCCTAATTTTCAGCCCGTTTCATGCTCCTCATGTATTTCACACATTTTGAAGCTCTTCATATGTTTCACACATTTTAAGGCTCTTCATGTTTTTCAACAACGCTTCATGCTCCTCCTATTTTTCAGACTGTTCCATGCTCCTCATATTTTTGACACCTTTTGAAGCTCTTCATATTTTTCACACCTTTTCCGGCTCTTCATGTTTTTCAACACCGCTTCATGCTCCTCCTATTTTTCAGACCGTTTCATGCTCCTCATATTTTTGACACCTTTTAAAGCTTTCATATTTTTCACACCTTTTGAATCTCTTCTTATTTTTCACACGTTTTCAGGCTCTTCATCTAATTCAACACCGCTTCATGCTGCTTCTATTTTTCAGACCGTTTCATGCTCCTCATATTTTTGACACCTTTTGAAGCTCTTCATATTTTTCACACCTTTTCAGGCTCTTCATGTTTTTGAACACCGTTTCATGCTCCTCGTATTTTTCAGGCCATTTCATGCTCCTCATGTATTTCACGCCTTTTGAAGCTCTTCATATTTTTCACACCTTTTCAGGATCTTCATGTTTTTCAACACCACTTCATGCTACTTCTATTTTTCAGCCCGTTTCATGCTCCTCATATTTTTGACACCTTTTGAAGCTTTTCATATTTTTCACAACTTTTCAGGCTCTTTATGTTTTTGAACACCACTTCATGCTCCTTCTATTTTTCAGAGAGTTTCATGCTCCTCATGTATTTCACACCTTTTGAAGCTCTTCATATTTTTCACACCTTTTCAGGCTCTTCATGTTTTTGATCACCGTTTCATGCTCCTCCTATTTTTCAGACCGTTTCATTCTCCTCATATTTTTGACACCTTTTGAAGGTCTTCATATATTCCACACCTTTTCAGGCTCTTCATGTTTTTGAACAGCGCTTCATGCTCCTTTTATTTTTCAGACCGTTTCAGTCTCCTCATATTTTTGATACCTTTTGAAACTCTTCATATTTCTCACACCTTTTCAGGCTCTTCAGGTTTTTCTAAACCACTTCATGCTCCTCATATTTTTCATACCTTTTGAAGTTCTTCGTAATTTTCACACCTTTTCAGGCTCTTCATGTTTTCAACAACGCTTCATGCACCTCCTATTTTTCCGACCGTTTCATGCCCCTCATATATTTCACACCTTTTGAAGATCTTCATATATTTCACACCTTTTCAGGCTCTTCATGTTTTTGAACAAAACTTCATGCTTCTCCTATTTTTCAGAGCGTTTAATGCTCCTCATGTACTTCACACCTTTTGAAGGTCTTCTTATTTTTCACACCTTTTCATGCTCTTCATGTTTTTCAACACCGCTTCACGCTCCTCCTATTTTTCAGACTGTTCATTCTCCTCATAATTTTGAAACATTTTGAAGCTCTTCTTATTTTTCACACCTTTTCAGGCTCTTCATGTTTTTCAACACCGCTTCACGCTCCTCCTATTTTTCAGACTGTTCATGCTCCTCATATTTTTCACACCTTTTGAAGCTCTTCATATTTTTCACACATTTTCAGGCTCTTAATGTGTTTGAACACCATTTCATGCTCCTCCTATTTTGCAGACCGTTTCATTCTCCTGATATTTTTGGCACCTTTTGAAGCTCTTCATATTTTTCACACCTTTTAAAGCTCTTCATATTTTTCATATTTTTGAAGCTCTTCATATTTTTCACACCTTTTCAGGCTCTTCATGTTTTTCAACACCGCTTCATGCTCCTCCTATTTTTCAAATTGTATCATGCTCCTCATATTTTTGAAACCTTTTGAACCTCTTCATATTTTTCACACCTTTCAGGCTCGTCATGTTTTTGAACACCACTTCATGCTATTTCTATTTTTCAGAGAGTTTCATGCTCTTCATATATTTCACATCTTTTCAAACTTTTCATATTTTACACATTTTTTCAGTCTCTTCATATTTTTCAACACCGCTTCATGCTCCTCCTATTTTTCAGACCGGTTCATGCTCATCTCATTTTGACACCTTTTGCGGCTCTTCATATTTTTCACACCTTTTCAAGCTCTTCATGTTTTTGAACACCGCTTCATGCTCCTCCTATTTTTCAGACCCTTTCTTACTCCTCATATTTTTGACACCTTTAGAAACTCTTCATATCTTTCACACCTTTTCAGGCGCTTCATGTTTTTCAACACCGCTTCATGCTCCTCCTATTTTTCAGACTGTTTCATTCTCCTCATATTCTTGACAACTTTTGAAGCTCTTCATATATTTCACACCTTTTCAGGCTCTTCATTTTTTTCAACACCACTTCATGCTCCTCCTATTTTTCAAACAGTTCCATGCTCATCTCCTTTGACAACTTTTGAAGCTCTTCATATTTTTCAAACCTTTTGAAGCTCTTCCTATTTTTCACACTTTCTCAGGCTCTTCATGTTTTTCAACACCGCTTGATGCTCCTCCTATTTTTCAGACCGTTTCATGCTCCTCATATTTCTGACACCTTTTGAAGCTCTTCATATTTTTCACACCATTTGAAGCTCTTCCTATTTCTCACACTTTCTCAGGCTCTTCATGTTTTTCAACACCGCTTGATGCTCCTCCTATTTTTCAGACCGTTTCATGCTCCTCATATTTTTCACACCTTTTGAAGCTGTTCATATTTTTCAAACCTTTTCCGGCTTTCATGTTTTTCAGCACTAGTTCATGCTCCTTCTATTTTGCAGACCGTTTCATGCTCCTCATATTCTTGACACATTTTGAAGCTCTTCATATTTTGCACACCTTTTCAGGCTCTTCATGTTTTTCAGCTTCACTTCATGCTCCTCCTAATTTTCAGACCGTTTCATGCTGCTCTCATTTTTTACACCTTTTGAAGCTCTTCATATTTTGCACACCTTTTCAGGCTCTTCATGTTTTTCAGCACCAGTTCATGCTCCTCCTATTTTTCAGACCGTTTCATGCTCATCTCATTTTTTACACCTTTTGAAGCTCTTCATATTTTGCACACCTTTTCAGGCTCTTCATGTTTTTCACCTCCACTTCATGCTCCTCCTATTTTTCAGACCGTTTCATGCTCCTCATATTTTTCACACCTTTTGAAGCTCTTCATATTTTTCAAACCTTTTCAGGCTCTTCATGTTTTTCAGCACCAGTTCATGCTCCTCCTATTTTTCAGACCGTTTCATGCTCCTCATATTTTTCACACCTTTTGAAGCTCTTCACATTTTTCACACCTTTTTAAGCTGTTCATATTTTTCACACGTTTTCAGGCTCTTCATGTTTTCAACACCTCTTAATGCACCTCCTATTTTTCAGACCGTTTCATGCCCCTCATATTTTTCACACCTTTTGAAGATCTTCATATATTTCACACCTTTTCAGGCTCTTCATGTTTTTGAACAAAACTTCATGCTTCTCCTATTTTTCAGAGCGTTTAATGCTCCTCATGTACTTCACACCTTTTGAAGGTCTTCATATATTTCACACCTTTTCACGCACTTCATGTTTGTTAAAACCGTTTCTTGCTTCTCCTATTTTTCAGACCGTTTCTTACTCCTCATATTTTTGACACATTATGAAGCTCTTCATATTTTTCACAACTTTTCAGACTCTTCATGTTTTTCAACACCACTTCATGCTCATCCTATTTCTCAGACCGATTCAACCTCCTCATATTTTTGACACCTTTAGAAGCTCTTCATATTTTTCACACCTTTTCAGGCTCTTCATGTTTTTCAACACCGCTTCATGCTCCTCCTATTTTTCAGACCATTTCATGCTCCTCATACTTTTGACACCTTTTGAAGCTCTTCATATATTTCACACTTTTTCAGGCTCATCATGTTTTTCAACACCACTTCATGCTCCTCCTATTTTTCAGGCCGTTTCATGCTCATCTCATTTTTGACACCTTTTGAAGCTCTTCATATTTTTCACACCTTTAGAAGCTCTTCATATTTTTCGCACGTTTTCAGGATCTTCATGTTTTTCAACACCGCTTCATGCACCTCCTTTTTTTCAGACCGTTTCATGCTCATCTCATTTTTGACACGTTTTGAAGGTCTTCATATTTTTCACACATTTTCATGCTCTTCATGTTTTCAAACACCGTTTCATGCTCCTCCTATTTTTCAGACCGTTTCATGCTCCTCATATTTTTCACACCTTTTGAAGCTCTTCATATTTTTCACACCTTTTTAGGCTCTTCACGTTTTTCAACACCGCTTCATGCTCCTCCTATTTTTCAGACAGTTTCATGCTCCTAATATTTTTGACACCTTATGAAGCTCTTCATATTTTCCACACCTTTTCAGACTCTTCATGCTTTTCAAAACCGCTTCATGCTCCTCCTATTTTTCAGACCGGTTCATGCTCCTCATATTTTTCACATCTTTTGATGCTCTTCATATTTTTCACACCTTTTCAGGCTCTTCATGTTTTTAAACATCACTTCTTGCTCCTCCTATTTTTCAGACCGTTTCATGCTCCTCATATTTTTGACACATTTTGAAGATCTTCATATTTCTCACACCTTTTCAGGCTCTTCATGTTTTTCAACACCGCTTCATGCCCCTCCTATCTTTCAGACCATTTCATGCTCATCTCATTTTTGACACCTTTTGAAGCTCTTCATATATTTCACACCTTTTGAAGCTCTTGATAATTTTCACACGTTTTCAGGATCTTCATGTTTTTCAACACCGCTTCATGCTCCTCCTATTTTTCAGACCGTTTCATGCTCCTCATATTTTTGACACCTTTTGAAGTTCTTCCTATTTTTCACAACTCTTCATGCTCTTCATGTTTTTCGACACCGCTTCATGCTCCTCCTATTTTTCAGCCTGTTTCATGCTTCTCATATTTTTGACACCTTTTGAAGCTCTTCATATTTTTCACACCTTTTCCCGCTCTTCATGTTTGTTAAAACCGTTTCTTGCTCCTCCTATTTTTCAGACCGTTTCATGTTCCTCATATTTTTGACACCTTATGAAGCTCTTCATATTTTTCACTCCTTTTCAGATCTTCATGTTTTTCAACACCACTTCATGCTCCTTCTATTTGTCAGACCGATTCATGCTCCTCATATTTTTGACACGTTTTGAAGCTCTTCATATTCTTCACAGCTTTTGATGCTCTTCATGTTTTTCAACAACGCTTCATGCTCCTCCTATTTTTCAGACCGTTTCATGCTCCTCATATTTTTGACACCTTTTGAAGCTCTTCATATATTTCACACCTTTTCAGCCTCTTCATGTTTTTCAATACCACTTCATGCTCCTCCTATTTTTCAGAGCATTTCATGCTCCTCATATTTTTGACACCTTTTGAAGCTCTTCATATTTTTCACACCTTTTTTGGCTCTTCATGTTTTTCAACATCACTTCATGATCCTCCTATTTTTCAGACCGTTTCATGCTCCTCATATTTTTGACACCTTTTGAAGATCTCCATATTTCTCACACCTTTCAGGCTCTTCATGGTATTCAACACCGCTTCATGCTCCTCCTATCTTTCAGACAATATCATGGTCATCTCATTTTTGACTTCTTTTGAAGCTCTTCATATATTTCACACCTTTTGAAGCTCTTCATATTTTTCACACCTTTTCAGTCTCTTCATGTTTTTCAACACCAATTCATGTTCCTCCTAATATTCAGACCGTTTCATGCTCATTTCATTTTTGACACATTTTGAAGCTCTTCATATTTTTCACACCTTTTGAAGCTCTTCATTATTTCACACCTTTTCAGACTCTTCTTGTTTTTCAACACCGCTTCATGCTTCTCCTATTTTTCGGACCGTCTCATGCTCCTCATATTTTTCACACCTTTTGAAGCTCTTCATATTTTGCACACCTTTTCAGGCTCTTCATGTTTTTCAACACCGCTTCATTCTCCTTCTATTTTTCAGACCGTTTCATGCTCCTCATATTTTTGACACCTTTTGAATCTCTTCATATACTTCACACGTTTTCAGGCTCTTCATGTTTTTCACCAACACTTCATGCTCCTCCTATTTTTTAGGCCATTTCATGCTCATCTCATTTTTCACACCTTTTGAAGCTCTTCATATTTTTCACACCTTTTGAAGCTGTTCATATTTTTCACACTTTTTCAGGCTCTTCATGTTTTCAACACCGCTTCATGCACCTCCTATTTTTCAGAGCGTTTAATGCCCCTCATATTTTTCACACCTTTTGAAGATCTTCATATATTTCACACCTTTTCAGGCTCTTCATGTTGTTGAACAAAACTTCATGCTTCTCCTATTTTTCAGAGCGATTAATGCTCCTCATGTACTTCACACCTTTTGAAGGTCTTCATATTTTTCACAACTTTTCAGGCTCTTCATGTTTTTCAACACCGCTTCACGCTCCTCCTATTTTTCAGACCGTTCATTCTCCTCATAATTTTGAAACAATTTGAAGCTCTTCTTATTTTTCACACCTTTTCAGGCTCTTCATGGTTTTCAAGACCGCTTCATGCTCCTCCTATTTTCCAGACCGTTCATGCTCCTCATATTTTTGACACCTTTTGCAGCTCTTCATATTTTTCACACCTTTTCAGGCTCTTCATGTTTTTCAACACCGCTTCATGCTCCTCCTATTTTTCAGACCGTTTCATGCTCCTCATATTTTTGACACCTTTTGAAGCTCTTCATATATTTCACACTTTTTCAGGCTCATCATGTTTTTCAACACCACTTCATGCTCCTCCTATTTTTCAGGCCATTTCATGGTCATCTCATTTTTGACACCTTTTGAAGCTCTTCATATTTTTCACACCTTTAGAAGCTCTTCATATTTTTCGCACGTTTTCAGGCTCTACATGTTTTTCAACACCGCTTCATGCACCTCCTTTTTTTCAGACCGTTTCATGCTCATCTCATTTTTGACACGTTTTGAAGGTCTTCATATTTTTCACACATTTTCATGCTCTTCATGTTTTCAAACACCGTTTCATGCTCCTCTTATTTTTCAGACCGTTTCATGCTCCTCATATTTTTCACACCTTTTGAAGCTCTTCATATTTTTCACACCTTTTTAGGCTCTTCACGTTTTTCAACACCACTTCATGCTCCTCCTATTTTTCAGACAGTTTCATGCTCCTAATATTTTTGACACCTTATGAAGCTCTTCATATTTTTCACACCTTTTCAGACTCTTCATGCTTTTCAAAACCGCTTCATGCTCCTCCTATTTTTCAGACCGGTTCATGCTCCTCATATTTTTCACATCTTTTGATGCTCTTCATATTTTTCACACCTTTTCAGGCTCTTCATGTTTTTAAACATCACTTCTTGCTCCTCCTATTTTTCAGACCGTTTCATGCTCCTCATATTTTTGACACATTTTGAAGATCTTCATATTTCTCACACCTTTTCAGGCTCTTCATGTTTTTCAACACCGCTTCATGCCCCTCCTATCTTTCAGACCATTTCATGCTCATCTCTTTTTTGACACCTTTTGAAGCTCTTCATATATTTCACACCTTTTGAAGCTCTTGATAATTTTCACACGTTTTCAGGCTCTTCATGTTTTTCAACAAGGTTTCATGCTCCTCCTGTTTTTCAGACCATTTCAAAGTCCTCATGTATTTCACACCATTTGAAGCTCTTCATATTTTTCACACCTTTTCAGGCTCTTCATATTTTTCAACACCGCTTCATGCCCCTCCTATCTTTCAGACCATTTCATGCTCATCTCATTTTTGACACCTTTTGAAGCTCTTCATATATTTCACACCTTTTGAAGCTCTTCATAATTTTCACACGTTTTCTGGCTCTTCATGTTTTTCAACATGGCTTCATGATCCTCCTATTTTTCATACCGTTCATGCTCCTCATATTTTTGACACCTTTTGAAGTTCTTCCTATTTTTCACAACTCTTCATGCTCTTCATGTTTTTCGACACCGCTTCATGCTCCTCCTATTTTTCAGCCTGTTCCATGCTCCTCATATTTTTGACACCTTTTGAAGCTCTTAATATTTTTCACTCCTTTTCAGATCTTCCTGTTTTTCAACACCACTTCATGCTCCTTCTATTTGTCAGACCGATTCATGCTCTTCATATTTTTGACACGTTTTGAAGCTCTTCATATTCTTCACAGCTTTTGATGCTCTTCATGTTTTTCAACACCGCTTCATGCTCCTCCTATTTTTCAGACCGTTTCATGCTCCTCATATTTTTGACACCTTTTGAAGCTCTTCATATTTTTCACTCCTTTTCAGATCTTCCTGTTTTTCAACACCACTTCATGCTCCTCCTATTTTTCAGACCGTTTCATGCTCCTCATATTTTTGACACCTTTTGAAGCTCTTCATATATTTCACACCTTTTCAGGCTCTTCATGTTTTTCAATACCACTTCATGCTCCTCCTATTTTTCAGAGCGTTTCATGCTCCTCATATTTTTGACACCTTTTGAAGCTCTTCATATTTTTCACACCTTTTTTGGCTCTTCATGTTTTTCAACCTCACTTCATGATCCTCCTATTTTTCAGACCGTTTCATGCTCCTCATATTTTTGACACCTTTTGAAGATCTCCATATTTCTCACACCTTTTCAGGCTCTTCATGGTATTCAACACCGCTTCATGCTCCTCCTATCTTTCAGACAATATCATGGTCATCTCATTTTTGACTTCGTTTGAAGCTCTTCATATATTTCACACCTTTTGAAGCTCTTCATATTTTTCACACCTTTTCAGTCTCTTCATGTTTTTCAACACCAATTCATGTTCCTCCTAAAATTCAGACCGTTTCATGCTCATTTCATTTTTGACACATTTTGAAGCTCTTCATATTTTTCACACCTTTTGAAGCTCTTCATATTTTTCACACCTTTTCAGACTCTTCTTGTTTTTCAACACCGCTTCATGCTCCTCCTATTTTTCGGACCGTCTCATGCTCCTCATATTTTTCACACCTTTTTAAGCTCTTCATATTTTGCACACCTTTACAGGCTCTTCATGTTTTTCAACACCGCTTCATTCTCCTATTTTTCAGACCGTTTCATGCTCCTCATATTTTTGACACCTTTTGAAGCTCTTCATATTTTTCACACCTTTTTTGGCTCTTCATGTTTTTCAACATCACTTCATGCACCTCCTATTTTTCAGAGCGTTTCATGCCCCTCATATTTTTCACACCTTTTGAAGCTCTTCATATTTTTCACACCTTTTCAGTCTCTTCATGTTTTTCAACACCAATTCATGTTCCTCCTAAAATTCAGACCGTTTCATGCTCATTTCATTTTTGACACATTTTGAAGCTCTTCATATTTTTCACACCTTTTGAAGGTCTTCATATTTTTCACAACTTTTCAGGCTCTTCATGTTTTTCAACACCGCTTCACGCTCCTCCTATTTTTCAGACCGTTCATTCTACTCATAATTTTGAAACATTTTGAAGCTCTTCTTATTTTTCACACCTTTTCAGGCTCTTCATGTTTTTCAACACCGCTTCATGCTTCTCCTATTTTTCAGACCGATTCATGCTCCTCATATTTTTGACACCTTATGAAGCTCTTCATATTTTTCACACCTTTTCAGACTCTTCATGTTTTTCAACACCACTTCATGCTCATCCTATTTTTCAGACCGATTCAACCTCCTCATATTTTTGACACCTTTTGGAGCTCTTCAAATTTTTCACACATTTTCAGGCTCTTCATGTTTTTCAACACCGCTTCATGCTCCTCCTATTTTTCAGACCTTTTCATGCTCCTCATATTTTTGACACCTTTTGAAGCTCTTCATATTTTTCACACCTTTTTTGGCTCTTCATGTTTTTCAACACCGCTTCATGCTCCTCCTATTTTTCAGACCGTTTCATGCTCCTCATATTTTTGACACCTTTTGAAGATCTCCATATTTCTCACACCTTTCAGGCTCTTCATGTTTTTCAACACCGCTTCATGGTCCTCCTATCTTTCAGACAATATCATGCTCATCTCATTTTTTACTTCTTTTGAAGCTCTTCATATAATTCACACCTTTTGAAGCTCTTCATATTTTTCACACCTTTTCAGTCTCTTCATGTTTTTCAACACCAATTCATGTTCCTCCTAATATTCAGACCGATTCAACCTCCTCATATTTTTGACACCTTTTGAAGCTCTTCAAATTTTTCACACATTTTCAGGCTCTTCTTGTTTTTCAACACCGCTTCATGCTCCTCCTATTTTTCGATCGTCTCATGCTCCTCATATTTTTCACACCTTTTGAAGCTCTTCATATTTTGCACACCTTTTCAGGCTCTTCATGTTTTTCAACACCGCTTCATTCTCCTTCTATTTTTCAGACCGTTTCATGCTCCTCATATTTTTGACACCTTTTGAATCTCTTCATAAAAATCACAGTTTTTCAGGCTTTTCATGTTTTTCACCAACACTTCATGCTCCCCCTATTTTTTAGGCCATTTCATGCTCATCTCATTTTTGACACAGTTTGAAGCTCTTCATATTTTTCACACCTTTTGAAGCTCTTCATATTTTTCACACCTTTTGAAGCTGTTCATATTTTTCACACGTTTTCAGGCTCTTCATGTTTTCAACACCGCTTCATGCACCTCCTATTATTCAGACCGTTTCATGCCCCTCATATTTTTCACACCTTTTGAAGATCTTCATATATTTCACACCTTTCCAGGCTCTTCATGTTTTTGAACAAAACTTCATGCTTCTCCTATTTTTCAGACCGTTTCA